>NW_017536852.1:274634-376708 GCF_001853355.1 Bactrocera latifrons | reverse complement strand
AAAAAAAAATTTTTTAATTTTAATAAAAAAGGAAAACGACATTCAATTAAAAATCAATTGCAAAGTATTTGCAAAAGTCGAGGAAGTCGTCTTGAATCAATTTAATTGAATTCAACATTAGTTACAGCACATTTCCTCCACAGATCAGCAAAGACCTTTGTAGACAACGGCGCATTGGAGTTCAAAGAGTGCAAATTCTGGCGATAAGCTTGGTCGTCATGAAACCACTTTTCTTGTGAACACACATATACATATGTACATATATAAATGTCACAGAAATACTGCACGAGCATCAAAGAGTATAAAAATATTAGAAATGATAAGTAAAATCTAATTAAGTACATACCAGCAAGCGCTAAGTGCCTTAATTGGCACTATATTTTAATTATATACAAACAAATAAATATATGAAAAATACTATATTCCTACATACAAATATATACAAATGTACTTATATAAATTCATAATTAGAAGCGAGCCAGTTTGCAAATCGCGCTTTCGAAACAGAAAGTGAAAAATGAAAAATATAATATATATATTATAGGTGTATATATTTACATTTACATACATACATTGTTGTAGACATAATTCACAATTTAATTTAATTACACTGTTTTGCAAATTGTGTGACCACAACCTCGACTCTGTCCCACTGCTTTGCTCCATAGAACAAAGCTTCGTATTTATAATTTCGCACGAAAGTCGGGTTTAGAAAAAGTAGCAATAAAAATTGTTGCTTAGCGGCCTTTTTGAAATTCATTACAAAGTGCAATAGAGTATTTTGACGTGTGAAATATGGTAGTCATAGCAAGCCTGTTGTATTTATTTGTATTACCTGAAGCGTCATCGTTTTTGCTTATTAAAATTCCTTTCAGACTATAGACTTTGAAAGTGAAAGATACATATTTACAGTAGCGGAATTATTAGTCAGCGGAAACGAAAGATAATATGACTAATATTAATAGAATAATAATTTAGGGGCGATTTAGGGGTAACCCAAATTTCAATTCTCACATGAAAATTCAAAGTTTTTCGCAGAAAATGCACGAAAAAACAAAAGTAAAAAAATACAACATACATTTTTATTGAATAAATGAGCCTGTTCGAAACAAATTTCATCTTGAGTGTATTTATGTGATAAACATTGAATTCAGAAAGGAAAGGATTGAATATTAGATCAATTCTTGTTGCTCAGTAAGTAAGCATATACATACATACTCGAACATATACATATTTTATAAATTGAAATTGTAAAAAATAGAGCATGTGGTAACTATAACTAAAATATTTTAAAATGTAAATACTCTAAAAATACTTTTAACTTGAAATCCCTGTGATATGGATCTTCAATAAATTACAAAATTTTTATTTTATTTTTTTTTTGATGTGGCAACCCGTTTCTAAAATATTTCTTACAGTAGAATTTTTTATTATAATTACTTGAAAATACCTTTAACTTGAAATCCTGTGATATGGATCTTCAATAAATCACAAAAATTTTTATTTTATTTTTTTTTGACGTGGCAACCCGTTTCTAAAATATTTCTTACAATAGAATATTTTTAGTTTTATGGACGTGTTGTAAAATTTAATTAATTGGTTTTAAAAAAATGTATGGAAAAAGTTTTAAACGGCTGGCATCACTACTCAAAAAAATTTTTGAACAGAAAAGTTTTTAGCAATTCAAAGTTCATATTGAAGCGTTTTATTTTCTTCATTAGTTAAATAAAAAAATTTTATATTTCTAAAATTTTTTTTATTCTTTCCAAAATATTTTAAAAAGTAATCAAAGAAATTTTCGGCAGAAAAATTTTTTGTTCAAGGTGCATTTTCCAATGTTTAATTATTTCATCAATTTAAACAAACAAATTAGTTCAACAGATGGCAACTTTTCCCTAAATATTTTAAAAATTTCTAAAAAAACGACAAAAAAATTGGTAATCAAAATCCACGTTGCAATGTTTTATTTATTTTATCAATTTAACTAAACAAAATAATTCTAACAGATGGCAACCCTTTCCAAAATATTTTAAAAACTAATCAAAGAAATTTTCGGCAGAAAAATTTATTGTTCTAAGTCCATGTTGAATGTTTTATTTATTTCATCAATATAATTAAAAAAATAGTTCAAATACATAGATGGTAACCCTTTTCCAAAATATTTTGAAAACTAAACAACAAAAATTTCGACAGAAAAATTTATTGTTCCAAGTCTATGTATATTGAAAAGTTTCATATATTTCATTAATTAAAAAAAATTAAACAGATGGCAACCCTTTTACCAAATATTTCAAAAACTTTTCAAAAAAACTTTCGACGAAAGAATTTATTGTTGAAATTCCATGTTGATTAATAAAACTTTAATTTAATAAAAAGAAAAGAAGACAGTTGGCAACTCTTTTTCCAAAGTATTTTAAAAACATCCGAAATCTTTTTGTTTATAATTGGCGTATTTTTGCTATTTTATTGTGTTGAAACTATGAAAAAGTCTTGTTAGTTCGGCTAAATAAAGTATGCAAGGATAACAACATACTACCGGATCCAATCCTGATACACATGCTCACACAGTCCTAGTTCTGCCTAAATTTTGTTATCGCTAACCAAATTCACTTTTCTATTTCCATTTATCTTGCAGACGGCAACGAGGTGAAATGCTATGGTGTTTACGGTTGCTTTCCATTGAATGGACCCTGGACGACTGAGACGCGTCAGATCAATGTGCATCCACAGAAACCCTCACAAATAGAGCCACATTATACGCTCTACACAAAGCCCAGCATGGTGAAGCCGAAATTTCTAGATCTTAATGATCCGGAAGCGGTGGCACAAATGGGCATAAATCCAGCGGGCAAAATATTTCTTGTCTCGCATGGCTACCTAGAAAATGGCAATATTGAGTGGGTAAGTAACAAGACACACCGGACTATTTTCTAAGTTTTTACTTACCTTCCATTAACAATATTCCAGATGAAGGAGCTAGCCAAGACATTGCTGCAAAGCGAGGATGAAGGCAATGCCGCTGTAATACTCATCGATTGGGGCGGTGGCTCCAATCCACCTTATGTGCAGGCAGTCGCTAATATCCGTTTGGTGGGCGCCATCACCGCACATGTCATACACATGCTCTATGTAAGTCTCCCTAAACAGCGAGTCAAAATTCCTCATTTATTTCTGATTTTTTTCATCTCTCAGGAGGAGCTGCAACTGCGCGATCTACGCAATGTGCACATCATCGGCCATTCGCTGGGCTCACACTTGGCTGGCTATGCCGGCTATTACTTACAGCAAGACTTTGGCTTGAAGCTGGGTCGTATCACCGGACTGGATCCGGCGGCGCCACTCTTCTCCGAAACTGATCACATAGTGCGTTTGGACCGCTCCGACGCTGAGTTCGTGGATGCCATACATACAGACGCGAATCCGTTCATGAAAGGGGGTCTGGGCATATATCAGCGTGTCGGTCATGTCGATTTCTATCCAAATGGCGGCTCCGACAATCCCGGCTGCGATGTGCGTCTGCAGGACTACATGAGGAGTCGCAAGAGTTCTGTTTTCTTGAGTATGCAAGAGTTTCTCAGCTGCAATCACATACGCAGTTACCAGTACTTCACGGAGAGCATAGAGAACAAGTGTCCGTTCATGGGTATCACCTGTGAATCGTACGAGGCTTTCAAGGAGGGGCTGTGCTCGCGCTGCGATGAAAACGGACTGCTTTGCATGCGTATGGGTCTACACAGTTACACGGACTATAAAGAGTTGCAAGCGGTTGGCGAGTTACGCGACAATGACAAGCCGCCGGTGTTGTATCTCACAACAGCCGATAAGAAGCCCTTCTGTCGTAAGTTCTCTTTTTACGATAATCCTTAAACAATCCGCTAACTTAGCTCTTTTCTTTTGTTTACCACAGGCATTCACTACAAAATCACCGTGCGTGTGTCGGGTCACGACGAGAGCACCATGCATGGCGGCGAAATCGGCACAATCTCAGTGCGTCTCCACTCGAAAACGCGCAGTAAGAAGCTCACAGATCATATACGCTTCTCCGAGAAGGCCATGTACTTCGAGCCGGGCTTTGAGTACAGCGCTTTGGTGACGGGCAAAGGTGTGCCCGATCCGGCGTCGTACGCCTCTGTGTACTGGGAGTACCAGACGAACTTCTTGAATCCGCTTACATGGCGCATACTCTCAGCGCCGCGCATTTTCTTGGATTATATAATGATTGAGTCGCTGGAGTATCCCGACATGCAGCTGAAGCTGTGTCCACTCAACCAGAACGCGGTGATATCCGGCACGGAGAATATACTGCAGGAGAAGTATTGCAAGTGATGATTTGCATGATCCACACCATTACTGTAAATATTATCACGTGATAAGTCAATCAAATCGTCAGCTGCATATCACACACAAAATAACGGCAACTCCACAAATTCAACAAATTGCAAAGAACGAATTCAGGAAGGCGCGCACAACTGTTATCGCTTTTACGGCAAGAAGTACCGTTGCGTGAACAGAAAATAAACTTCCATATACTCACCACAGATGCCGCAAGAGAAAAGATTTACCCAAGTTAGAAACCATGCGCGAAGTGAGCACAGTATTCATGCTGTTCTCTATTGAAGAGATCACGTTTAGTGGCATTCTCTGAACAGTTTTCGCACTGTTCTCTATTTATGGGCACACTTAATTTAGCAACTACACAAACCTGTTCGCCACTCTTCGCATTGTAGAGATTTTAAACTACTCTCTTCTCAGCGTAGACCATCAACGTTTCTCTTCTCAATCAGTTGGGCAGAAAACCATAGATTTTGAGTACGGTTTTTCGTTTTCAGCTATCATACCTGTAGGAATATCACACATACTCACTTGTAAATAAAAAACATCCATTCATACATACTTAATTAGTTCATATGTACATAAATTACCTTGTAACAGTAAATTTACCTTATAACAGTATAACTACTACTATTACTACTTACATACATACATATTTATTGAATAATTTATGTGAAATTATTTTGTACCTAATTTATTTATATATTTATGTACCATAATAAGAGGATATATAAAATTACTAATAAATTTTTAAGATTTACGAATTTGTGCTGCTTAATATGGATTCTTTTTGTAAAAGTGTGTTTAGGACATATTTATTGTAAAGAAGAGTCCAATGTTGTTAAGCTCGTGGACTTCAGTCTTATATGGTCAAGGTCTGTTTTTTCGGAGATCTAACATCGTTTGGATCGTTAAGTTAGAACAAGCGGGTCATCACGGGAGCAACGCCTTGCAGCAGGGTTGTTTCGTATCCTCCTGAGGGTGTTTTCGTAGAAATCATCTCTGTAGTCACCTTGTGGGAGCGGAACCGCCTCCTAGGAGCGTCAGGAGGTCCTTCCTTAACTTTGCTGACGACATAAGACAACACGCCGACCAGACTTCGGCGCAACTAACTTCAGATATGCACTGACCGCCATTCGTAGTTGAGCCATAAACATCTACAACGACCTTCTCTCAGTGAATGGCGTACTTGGAGTCAAACCGCAACCCATTGCAGACGACGAGCTCGAGTTGCCGCCAGAAAGCACTTCGTCCTAGATACTGAAGCACGTTAAACTTTATCCAGAATCGACTTCTTTGCATACCCAGCTAACCCTACACATCTGACACCCCTCTCCGTAAGCTCCGATCCCGAAGAAATCTCGATGACAACTTATCTGAGCCAGAGTAGTAAGGAACGGGGACTAGATCAGTGTAGGCTTCGGAGTGACAATGTTAGAATGCTGCCACCTGTTTGCAAATTTTGGAAAAAAATTTTACAGATAAAAAACTCAAAGCAAATGGTAAAAAACTGGGATTAATACATGATTACCGTTGAAATTTTTTTCGCAGAGTTGCCACCTGTTTAATATTCTAAGTTCAATCGAATAGTGAAGAAAAATGAATTAATACAGATACAAACTAAGGTGGCTTAAAAATGCTTACAATTGAAAAATTTTTTTGGGCATGGTTGCCACCATTTTGTAAATTTAAAATAAAAATATTTTGTAAAAATTAAATATTACAATATGATTATGAAACAAATTCCTTCAAATAATATATTTGTTAGAGTTGCCACCTCGTTGAATGATCAATTTAAACAAATTGGAATGTATCGCATTGATTTTCAAAGGTTTTCGATTGAATGAAAAACTGCGAAATGTCTATAGATCTGTTGCGATGGTCACATGCTTTAGGAAAACGGAAAAGTTTCCGATTTGACTGCATCGAATGTTTATGCCTGCTCCGATATTGCTTTAACCGGACATCAAATTTTCCAAAGGCATGTTCTACCATCTTTCATGGTACATTACTGAATATTCACACTTCACACTTCATCCATTAAGTAAAGCTATAACGCGTAGGCTGTTTATAGGACGTGCCTAAAAACAACTAAACAAAGATGGCATTTACCTGGTAAGAGTGGCTTAGAAGCTGTTCCTTATATTGAGCTTCTTCTTGGATGCTTATCGACTCCTTGTTCCAAGTGATTCTCTTGAATGAAATAAGAAAGTAAGGAAAAAAGGATAAAAATATGTAAGGAACTTGTCTTGATAATGTAAATCCGAAGCAATTACTACTAATAAACTAAACTACAGACGCATCTACAGTGCAAATCAGTTTGAGACTTTGAGTTCAATTGAGACGCTAACAGAGACCTGATCTGATTTTTCTTTAATTACCGAACCATATCGCTTTAAATTACCCAACAATTGCAGAAATTTCTAGGCTTACCTCAAAAAGATAAATCGCCATTTCCACCTGGAGGGGGAAACTGTTGAAAGAACTCTGCCATGGTATATTTTTGTGTTGGTAAATTATCGAAAGAGTTGCTTGATTTAAGGGCACGAAAGAAATTTTTGAAAACATTTTCATAAAAATTTATCGGTCATTCGAACTACCCGAAGATGGTTTCCATATACTAAAATATGAATACCACAAAATTCAGAATTTCCGTGATGAATTTATATATTTGTAATTTTTAGTCGATACAGATGATAAATAGAACTCTTGAGATAGTACTTTTTAGGCAAGATCACAATATTAAACATAATGTTTCCAAACAGATCATGAAACTATTGTGGAACTCTTGAGAGGAAAGTAGGAACACTTCCATGATGTAACCAGAAAATATCGCCATACAATTATCTCAAAGTTATTGGTGAAGAACATGCTCGTATTGTCTGTCAAGGAGGTTCTTCGTATTGAATAAACGATTGAGTAGTTACGGATAATCTCTAAAAATAAGGGCATTTTTCGAAGTAGTTTTGGAGTGATGAGTAAATTAATGTACAGATTTTAATGTATTTTGTAACATGAAATTCAAATTGAAGAACTTTGGATTCGCTTAATTCCGTACTCGATCTCCAGAAGCATCTCAGAAAAAAGTTGTTGGGTGTTTGTATGAGAAAGATTTTTCTTAAAATCATATTGAAACCAAGAATATATACGGACTAGTCAAAATGTGGATTTTCGATAAAATTGCGGTTTTCCATAGAGAAATGGAAAGTTTTTTTTTCAAAAATTTATACTTCAGAGTAGCCTAAAGGACGTCACCAAGTGTGACGCCAGGAAATGGGTGAACTCGATTCCCCAACTGAAGACGATGGAATAGAGTTTCCAATGCCGGACTAGGAAGTAGCTCGAATAGCAATTACTCGTAAGAACAACAAAGCGGCGGGGGCCGATGGATTGTCGGCCGAGCTATTCAAATATGGCGGCTAAGAATTGATAAGAAGCAGGCATCAACATCTTTGTGAAATGTGGTCGGGATAAAGTGGGATAAGCCTCCTCAACATCACATATAGGTACCATCGAGCGTATAGCTCAACGTCAACAAACTGATTGGACCTTATCAGTGTGACTTTAGGACCGGAGAACAACAACTGACCAGATATTCATCATGCGCCAAATCTTGGAAAGGCCCATGAAAAGAGAATCGACACATATCAACTGTTCGTCGATTTCAAACACATATCGTCCGAATGGATGATAAAACACCAGCTCTGAGAGTATTCGACGCAGTATCAGCAGGGTTAAGCAGAGAAAGAAGAAGAAAAAATGGTTAGCCAATTAGTATAAAGTTGTTGTTATATTCTTTGCACAAATATATTATGTATGAATGTACTATGTGCTTGTCTAACGGTACTTCGATTTTGAAAAATAGTTTTCATTATGTAAACAACTTCAAGTGTCACTTGTCCACATTCGCTCGGCATCTCAGCAATTCTTAATTGACAACAGGTTCGAATTCAGCTACGACTTGGGCGCTATGCTGCCACCCGCCAGCAAACACGCGACTTCCCAAAGGAAACTCTATGTTTCACTTATTGTTCCTTTAATTATGCGATGGAGAGGCAGCAAAACAGCTGAACGCCGCTGACAGCCAAATAAATAAAACTACGAAATATGACTTTGTAATGGAGACACAACAAGCGACAATATAAAATAAAGTTGTACAAGCACTTAGGTATGCCTGTGTGTGTGTGTGTGTGTGGACGCAAGTGAAGTCACATTGCAGCAGAAGCAGCGGCAGCGTGGATGCAACGTGAGACGCACAAGCATTGAAATTGAATACAGAAGCTCCCAGGGGCAAACAGCCGCGGCGTTGGTAGTACTGTTTTATGTACTATGTGCGCGGTATGTGTGTGTGCGCGTGTGTGTGTGTATAAAAAGTTATAATAAAAGCAAACATATCTGCGCCAGCCACTTTGGGGCACTTGGTTGCCGAATATACTTTTGATGTGTTGCCAACTAATTGAAGACATGCAACTGCCACACACACAAACACACAAACATATAAGTATGTTTATGAGCTCCTCGCCACTGTCACTCCAAATGCATTTTGCGATCGTTTTTCGTTGAAACAAAAACAAAAATAAAAACTTTTAATGGCTCCGAAATTGATATCCATAAATTAGACAGCAACGATGCTGCGACAATTTCCCAAACGGACGATGGAGTGCGTGGTGCGGTATGCGGGGTGTCGTAATTGAGCAGGGAATTGGGTGGGGACAGCTGAAGCACGCCGCCGACGGCCTGCAGAGTGCAGTGGAATGCCGAGCTGACGGCTGGGCGGTCGAGTGTTGACAGCGCAACGTCATGTGTCAATGTAACTCATATCAATGTGTGTATGTATATGTAGGTATATATGTAGACATGCATGTGTGTATTGTGTGTGGCAGCAGACAAGAGGCGGTTTCTATTTGCGTGAATTAAGAATGCATTTGGTAATTAATGCCGACATTTTGGGTGGGCATCTCAAGTGTAGACACATATTACACAATATAAATACATACATATATACGCACATACTTACAAAAAACACTATAGAATATGTGTGTACCAATGGTCATAAATTCGTCTCTATTAATATCTAAATACCTAAAACTTCTAACCGAAACTACTTTCTAAATATCTTTTTCCCCCTTTTTAAGTCTTTAAACAGTTTTCTCAATGAGTTTTGTTTTACAAGTCGAATCTCACAAAATTTTCTTTTTCTACCCGAATTAATCCGCAGCCTCATTAAAGTTGAATACTTAAGCCAGCTAAGCCCATTTAGTCTGCTCAAAAACATTTTATTCCCGTCGCCTTACTCCCTTTATATGTCTAGTGCTGTGACTCAAATTTTATAACTCACCTCATAGAGTTCAGGGGCTTGTTCAAAAGCATCGGGCGCCTGGCAATGTCGAAAATTACTATAAAACCTAAATGTCTTTTTTTACACGATATAACTTTACATTTTACTGGATGCATAGAAAGTGGTTAACACTTCGTGACTCAAAGGGAGTGGGCATAAGTGATACCTTACTTCAAAATGGACAAAAAGTCGTGATAGTCTTACTTTAAAACTCGATGAACGACTTCAAAATTTATTCAGGGTTCTAACTGATTACAATGGAGACCAAGAGAAATTAAGTTTTAAGGAGTGCAATCTGTTTTTCGAGGCAGATGCTGAAGCTACTCTTAAAATGGTAGTCATATATATAGATGAAGACGTTACTACTTTCGAACTCATTCCTCTACTAAATCAAGTTTAACTATATAAATAGAGTCTATCATGTACTCAGTGTTGCTTTTAATGTGTATGTCATGCAACAGACCGTTTTTAAATAACGGGGTTTTCAATAAGTTCGCTACAAAAGTAGGGCAGCAAACGACGCCATATTTTTTCCGCTCTTTTGACATTTCTCTTCAGTAAAGTATGCCATTTCATTATGGAAAGATATACGATCCAACAACGAGTCGAAATTCTCAACTTTAAGAGCGCTACGTCCAATTCAAAGTCGTCATAATCGTTCTGTCAGAAAAACAATTGAGCGTCTAGTGGATTCACAGGCGTAGTGCAAAATGTTCCCGTGCCAGTGAGATGCATCAATTGAGGAGGACCGAAATCAGTCTGTCACACGTTATTCTCAAGCGTTGGCCAGCTCTGTGACGTCGTTGTGGCGAATTTTACGAAAAGTTGTTGGCCTGCATTCTTGCAAGATCACATAGGCGCAAGAACTGAAGCCAAGCGCCATATGTTCGTTAAATAGGCGGGGCCTTCGCTGGCGGCGTCATTTTCTCGTATTTCTTTCGTGATGATCAAGACCGCACTTTACTGTGGATGGGAATCGCTACCGCTTAATGATAACTGAATATTTTTGGCCCGAATTGGATGATGTGGACTTGGACAATATGTGTTTCCAACAGGACAGCCGCACTAGCCACACAGTGAATTTCACAATCGCTTTATTGGAAACTAAGTTTAGCGAACAAGTTTTCTCAAGAAAGGATTGGCTGTCTTGGTCGTGCGCTTTGACGCCGTTACACTATTTCCTGTGGGACTACGTAAAGTCTGCAGTTTATGCCAGCGAGCCAGCGACGATTAATGAACTTCGGGCGGCTATAGAAAGTGAAGTTGCAACAGTATCGGCCGATTTATGCTTGAAAACTTGTTGGAGATCGGGTTCAGCGTCTGCGCTTCTGCAAGCGTGCTCGTGGGGGCCATGCAAAAGAAATCAAGTTCCATACATAATTGCATCTAATATACTTCCACAGGAATAAAGAATTTCATTGATACCCCAAACCGTATTTGTCTTACTTAAAAATCTTTTTGTAGCGCTTTTATTGACAAACCTGTTGCAGTCTGTGATGATCTGGGTGCTGCTTCTAAAATGTGTCTCTGACAAGAGACCGCTTTTAAATATAATGATATTGACCTGTAGTGAGATCTTTTCTATCTCCTTATCTGATATGGGCAACGATTTTTCATACCTGCAAGTGGTCGTGGTGTTATTTTAGGCTTTAAAGTGTTCCCCGAAATCACCAAATACCTCGGACGACGAAAGACAAGTCTTTGCGATAACAGAAACTCATGTGCTTGGATTTTAACTCTCATGTGTCGTTAAAGCTTCTCGAACCCATCACAAACCAAAGTAGAAAACTGTTGATTGCAATTCCAGCAAAATCGCCTGACTGCCTCAAGTTGTAACATGTAGGACAGTCAAGAAAGAAGTGTGGTATCCGGTAAAACGTCTAAAACATCGGCAAAATTTTTCACATTTAGGAAAGCTAACATTGGGTGGAGTTCACTGGACCTCGTGCGATTTACGCTCTCTTCAGCTGAGATGATTAACTGAAGAGAGGTTCAGATCGCATAAGTAAACCGCAGGAACTGCAATTCCGTGATGATCAGGCGTTTGCACAAATCTTAACACGAAGTTGTTCGTTATGTGGCAGGCGCTCCCCAAATAAACTAGAACGAAATGCCATTGATCTCAAGCCGGAGTCGTTGTCTTATAGTAAGATTGCTATTGATAGCGTTTCCAACACGTTCGCCTAGGTAGCTAAAGGTATGAATTTTAAATTGTTTCAAACTTGATTTTGTTTAAGCGGGATAGACAATAATTAGAAAGAGTACAATATCGACAATTTGTAAACCGGTAAGATGTCTACTGGAAAGTGGTGGATAATACTTCTACAACTAGGTAAAGCTGAACCTTGCAAGACGCTTACTGGATCGCGGTCGTTTTACCCCTTGAGACTGAAAAAATATTTATGATTGCCCATCGTGAGATCCACGAAATCTGTAAGTTACTACAAGGTAATCGATACCACTATGATCGAAGTAATAGCTAGATGCGATTTATAATGAAACTAGGCACTTCTTAATTAATCTCTATCGAAAAGTCGGTGAGCTTGAAGCTTTGGCTGTCTTACTGTCGGAATGAATACTTATCTCTCTGATGGAGGTTGAATCTCCTATCATAAAACAAACAGTCGTCGCACTCACGACTAGGCTCCCACGTCACTGTTGATAGTCATAACTTCGAAGTCGTAGATAACTTGGAACAGGCATTAACACGAACAACAATGTCAGCCTCGAAATCCAACGCAGAATAACTCTTGCCAACAAATGCTCCCTCGGACTGAGTAGGCAATTGAGAAGTAAATTTCTTTTCGATGAACAAAGACTATATTCTACAAGTCACTCATCATTCCCGTCCTGTTATATGGTGCAGAGGCACGGACGATGACAACAGCTGATGAATCGACGTTACGAGTTTTCGAGAGAAAGGTTCGGCAGAAGATTTATGGTCCTTTGCACATTAGGTATGATGGAACCCAGAGCAAGACCTCCTCGCATCGCTTGGAATATCCAATTGGCGCCACATTGCGAAAGAAAGAAATGACTGGAGCACTGTTGTAAACTCGGCTACCCCAGTAAAGAAGAATATTAAAAATATAAATCTTTGACTAAGTGATGACTTTAAGATATAAGCATATTCCCATCAGGTTTAGACCATGTGGTCATGTGATATTTGGACTGAGCTTTAAAAGCTCTTCATTGAAAAGTATGCAAAGTACTTTGAGCAATGCTGCTGTTAGATTCTTGATCAAAATATCATGTTGATGTTATTCTTCTTCTATTGTTGGATTCTTACGACAGTTACTCAGCATAGGACCGTTCGCCGTTAAATCTAGAAACAAGGAAAAATATTAAAACGGTAGCTCTTAATAACTTTTTTTCAGGAGACCTGTATAAAATAAGTATGTAATAGCAGCCCAGTCTTTCAAGGCATGAATTAACTTAAATATCTAGAAAGTATTCTTCCACCTCTGCCGTCTGCTAGTGGTACATGTGGAGGGTCATAAATCCATTGGCTTAATTGAAATTGAAAGCAGCGAGTGGGTGAAAGGCACAACAGAAGAAGAAGAACAAGAAACAATCAGTGAGGAAAATATTAAGCAAAGTGATGGAAGGGCATCCAATGGCTTTGGCTGCTGCCGCAAACTTCCGATAATGTGGATGCTAATGACTGTCATAAATTCAAAGTAAAACTCGAAGAGGAAATATAAGAGTTTCGAAACTTTTGAAAAAAATGTAAATAAGTTTTTAAATAAAAATAAAAAGTACCAAAAATAACTAAACACTTTAAAAGCCTCTCGAATTAGTTTCTCTTTGCTGAAAATGCGATTTCAAATGCGCTTGGCAAGCATAAAAACAACCGTTATGCACGTGCCGACTTAAGCTCTCGGGCGCATCCTTTGAGTGACTCGCCTTTCTCTACGCTTCCAAATGGACGAATTCAATTTCAAGGTCCAGAGCACAGCAAAGCCCCTAATGAGCCGCAGCAAATGTAACAGAAGTCATTCGCCACACACACACACACACACGCACACTCGTGCCTACGCACACGAAGATAATGATGATGTTGCTTTGCCTTGTCACACTTGACTTGTTTAACGATTTCTTTTCGCATTACCTTACCTAAGCTTACTCGTATCTGTCTCTCTTGCTGTTGTACCGCTGTCTCTTATACACATCTAGATGTGTATAAGAGACAGCACACGCACACTCGTGCCTACGCACACGAAGATAATGATGATGTTGCTTTGCCTTGTCACACTTGACTTGTTTAACGATTTCTTTTCGCATTACCTTACCTAAGCTTACTCGTATCTGTCTCTCTTGCTGTTGTACCGCGTTCGCTACATGCGCTTCGTGTGCCCTCACCATTTTATCGACCCCAAAATGGGTGATTTGTCTTTCCGTGCAGCTCCCCTTTGAACTGGCAAATCGTAAAAGCACCGACTAACACTCTTAAGCCCATGGATTTGCTAACTAAGTCGGAGATTTATGCAAGAATGCAGGCGCAAATAAATATATGGAGAGGTGCGCACATATGTATACATGTACTATGTACAGCATGAATAGACACGAATATTCCTTTGGTTAAAAATTCTCCATCGCACACAAACTTTTATGTCATAAATCCGAAAAAAGTTTTCTTTATCCGTCGTCCAAAGCGAGTCCACGTGTGTAGGTAGGCAAGTCCGCTCGGATTAGTATTTCTATTTATGAGAGTTTTTGACTTGAAGTCACTAAATTTATTTTCGGTTGCGTTTTATAATTTATGTTGCACTAGAAATGCATCTCTAAATATTTGAGACGAAATTTATGATGTTGTTACACAGATTACTTCGAAATAAATCTTTCTTTGATTAAAAAAGTTTAAGAGAAATATTTCTTCCATCCATTCTAATGGTTTAGCACTGAGATATCTTAAATTAAACATTATCAACGGAGTACGGACCACCTATTATGTAAAGAACGCTTTAACATACAAACGAGACTCATTTCGCTGACACCGTATTCGCCAGATTTGGCTCAAGGTGATTTCGGAACTGACAAATCCTTTCTGAACCAGCATATTTTTTGCCCAACTGCTTTTAGTTACTAAAACTGGACTAGTCTGAAATTTTAAGAGACGTCTAATCTAACTCCTCTAAATGCTCTGGACCTTATACTCGATATCCGGTCGATACATAATGAAGTAAATTATTAGTGATTAGTAACATGACAGTTCTACATATAATATTAACCGACAGATTAAAAGGTGAAATTGGAACAGCAGCGGGCTTCTTCTGTAATAAACCATACACAAAAGACAGTTTCAAACTAAATTACTACCGTAATTGTCGGCACAACAGAAGATATCAAGTGGGCTTCTGCTCTATAAAGAAGGTCCGAAAACGAATTATTTCTGCAGCAGTAGATTGAAGAAGTCGCAATATAAAGAGTCGTCTTGTCTGAAACCTCCTTTCCGATGCTGATGAAACTTTTGGTATTGCTCAACGTCAGTTTACACAGCCATAATAGATTTGCGGGGATACCAAATTCAGACATTGCGATATAAAGGTAGCTCCTTTTTGTGCTGTCAAAAGCAGCTCTGAAATTGACGAAGAGGTGGTGTATGTCGTTCCCATTTTCACGAGTCTTTTCCAAGATTTGACGCGTGATAAATATCTGATCACTTGTTGATTTTTTGAGCCTAAAGCCACACTGATAAGGTCCAATCAGCTTGTTGACGATGGAGTTCAGTCTTTTACATACTATGCTCGATAGAACCTTATATGCGATGTTGAATATGCCACCGTAGTTGACACAGGCAATCGTCGAGCATGCTTTCATTATCAGTTCTTCGGCGCCTTATTTGAATAGCTCGTCCGGCAATGCATTAGACATCGTCACTTCCAACTTCTTCATGGCCGGACAGTGAAACATTCGCTCCATCGTCATCGAGTGAGGAATCGGGTTCAGCGGCTCCTGATTTTATGCTTTCACTGCCATTCAGCAAGCCGGAGAAGTGCTGTCTCCATTACTTATGTATGCATGCATAGACATATATTAAAACGACTCGTAATAAATCATTATTTGCTCATATGTTTAAATATTTTTTAAGCACTTACATTACATTCATGTAAATCTAAATACACTTGTCAACATCATCAGTGTAAACACGCAATCAGAACTCAAAAATCACTGATAATCAACTCGCTCCGGTCCCCTTTCTAATTTTCAACAGATAAAATCCGCCGCAGGATGGGGGTAGCGAAGTCCTGTCGTGAAATAATCGCGCAGTGCGAAATTCAATTGCGAGACAACACCCAGCCTCAACACTCCCAACACCACATGCACCCCTTTTTGCGTTCGCCGTAATTTCCAAAAAATTGACATAAAAATCCATTTGTCAGCCCCTTCAGATTAAAATCAAGGATTTAAAATGTAATTTGATTCATAAACGAACAAACAATCGACAGCAGTCGACTGGAGTGCTGGAGTGGTGTGGAGTGGATTGCTGGAAAAGAGCAACAGCGACAACAATAACAACGCGGATAATTGAAGCAATGCCCGAGCAACAAAGCACCCCTGCCGAGCGGAATTGAGTTCGTGGTACGAGGAAGTAGGATATGTTTAAGGATGTTGTGCTGCCACCGCAGCTACAACAAAAGCATTGCGTGTAATGACAACAAACAAACACACCCCTTCGAGCTGGGAGATAGCAACGAGAAACACACGGAGGCTGGAAGGGGAGACAAACACCAGGAATGAACTAACGAAACGGAAGAGTGATTTTCCGCTGCGGCAGGATAATATAATATCCGCCAACCATCCGGAGGCTGTGGATTTAGTTGGGGGGCGCCAGCCAGCGGCGAAATTCTCCAGAGCATCATTTCGTAGCGGAGCTGGAGCGTGCCGGAGACTAACCAGACCGCTGCTACTGCTCATGTAATGGGGTTGGAATGTGACCTCGTGGGTGCGTCGCTTGCTATTGCTGTTATTGTAATGTTGTTGTTGTTTTTGTTGTATGACTATGCGACTGGTTGAGTCCATTAATCATTTTCTAATTTGTGGATTGCGATTCGGTACTCGGTATTTGGCTGGTCCTCGAGTGCTGAAGCTGTCGTGTGTGTGTGTGTGTGTGAGAGTGTGTGGGTTGGTTTGGTTTGGTTTGGCTTGATAGTCGCAATAGTCGACACTTTTGGCTTCGTCGGCCAAATATATATGCGTGTGTGTATTTGTTGCATGCCGGAAATGTGAGGCAGTGCAAATGAAATTTTCACATCTGTAATTTGTTAAGTGCATTTGTTATTTTACAAAATTATGTTCACTTTATGGGTTAAGTGCTTTTCGCTTCAGTGCTTTTTGTTGCTGGTGCAGTTGGCAATTCGAGTGTGTTGTGGTGTTGGTGTTGGTGTTGTGACATTTTATGGGTAATTAATGTCTGGTATTTGCTGCGCGGGTACTTTAATTGAACCGATTACTTTTGGGTACCGAATATGTTATTGTAACCGGTGTTTAGTATTCACTGCTAGTGAGGGAAAATATAAAATACTATATACATATGTATTTGTTTTAACAGAAAATAGTGGATGATGTTTCCATTCTTGTTGGAAATCATTCTATTTATATGTCGAATTCGAGGAAAAGGGAAAAGTGAATGGGGGACAGAAGCATACAATTTGACAACGAAAGCTTTTTATAGGAGCCAGTGTCGGAATTGGAGAGTAGCCATGTCATACGCTCCCCTTAAAATTTTGTAAAAATCAGGAGGAAATCAAATTTGCTACAAAACATTATATAAAATTCTGTATCTTGCAATATGAATATGAGCGAAATCAGAGCTCTGCAACGTATACTTAACATATAGCACAAATTTAAGTTCCATCTGATGCTTTCATGGAAGAGACATACAAATGACTATATCGAGAAAAAGAAACTTTGTAAAAATATTGTATTTAAGATATGGCACCTCACGTATAAAAATTGTAAAATTTGGTACATAACTTTTCAAGCTCTAAGATACTGAATATATGAAACCCACAGCCGTTTAACGAAAATATCATCTTATCTGTAAAGATTTCGACTTTATACCGCATACATCGGTCAAAATGCGAGTTATTTTTATACAAGATTTTTCTGATAGTAAAATGTTGCGGTGCAAAAAATTTATAAAATCTGCCTAGTTGCCATATCCCTATTATATGAACGTAAAATTATAGTATTGAATACCCCATAGTTTCATGCCAAAAATGTGTGAAACAGTACTACGAGTTACACCAACACCCAAATACTACATTTATTGATTTTCGTTCCTCCAGCGGACTGTATACCGATTATGTTTGTCCTTGTGTGACTTATCTGCCTAATATTATATGGAAAAATGTTCATGCGCTCACTTGAGAAATTGTAAAAGTTAATTTCTGGCTCCTACATATCCCTTACGGTATAATAATTTTCGACTATCCCTGTGAATTTAAATCCTTTGCATAAATAGTGGCGGATTCATAGGGGGGAAATGGGGGAAATACTCATCGCAGCAGTATGCAATGTACAATTTATGTATTATTGGGATTTTTTGCCTATGTGATATTTTATCTTTAACTTATTTACTCAGCGGGATTATTCAGAAAGAATCTATCGATCTGGCAAAGTGATAGATACGCTGCTTGTAACGTCCGAAATCGAAGACAAAAAGCTGAGAAACATTTTCAATCCATTTATTCAGGCACGAAAAAAAAGCAACAGAATTGCAAGTTGACGAAGAAAAACCAAGAATCTGCGGCCAACAAACAAAACGCGAAAATTTCTGCGTGAGAACTTGAGAAGCTGCTAATGAGCCTGAGTATACATTCCTCTGTTGGATACATTGGTGAAGATTTGTAGACGCGCTTTTCTAGAGAAGTATTGGACGGATTTAAACTGAGTTTGCTGCATCCAGTAAAAGTTTGTGTTTTTAAAACCAAAGAAATGGAAAGTGGTATTGACTGTTTGAGAGATAAGTAGTTTGAAGCTGAAATGTGAACTTGATCACTTGCAGTGCCGTTGGTGGCAGAAGCAAAAGTCAAAAGACAACAAGTTACAGACTTCTGCATTGGAAACGTTGTAGAGCTGCGATGCATAGTTTTCATCGCATATTCCTGTGGCGAATGCGAGCTCTGAATGCTCTTTTTCGACACTTCGCCGCATGAAAACGTGGCTGAAGACGACCATTGATTGCCGTGGTGTTGCTGCACATGAATCTTGACATTGAAGTCACTGCAGAAGAAGTTCTCGAAAGATTTGCAAAACTTGGCTCACATGGTTTTCTTTTGTGAATTTTTTCTATTCAATACCTATTCAATACACGAACTGACTACAGTATTATACATTGCAATAAAGTATGTCACCCGCATGTCTACGATTTATGTATAATGTGAATAAAATACTTAGGACCAGATCTAGGTGTAAACCAATTCAATATATTAGCCTTATTCGCTTATACTTTTTTTTAGTAAAATAGGTTGATTTTCATTTAAAAAATTTCGGGTCCGATGAAAAATATTGTGATTAAGTTACTGGAAAGTATTTCCTAAACAAATTGTGAGGTTTTAGAATGTTAGGTTAGCTCTTTGCTTCTAGTTAAAATAAATATTTTCCAATTTTTCAAGGCTTTTCTTAATATTTAATATTTAATTTTAGACGTCGTCTATTTTTGAATATTTTTTATGACACAATATACTCTGGATATCGTATCAATAATTATTTGATTATTTTAATTAAAAATTTCATTAAGTATCCTGGTAGATTTCATAACAGAATAATAGATTTTAAGAGGAAAAATTTGCTCTTAATCAAGAAATAATACAATTTTCTTATCAAAATGACACAGTATCTTCTTTACAGGTTAATTGAACAGAGAATCGGTGCCGGTAAAAAAATTCAAAAGATCATCTGACTAACGAAAGATAGAAACTTTAAGGAATGGTGCAAGTTCTACTTCAATATTAACCATATTTTGTTTAAATAAGTATATAAAAACCGATTACTTACTACAGAACAACGTTGCAAAATACGACGGTATGTCAATTTCATCAACTAATTTCAGTTGTTGTTGTTGTTCCCACGACAGGCGGGTCTACGAAAACCGGAACGGATCCGGATTTTTATCCGGCCAAGGACTGTCAACTCGGCAGAATTCTGCCGTTACAACAACAACAACAACTAATTTCAGTTCAATTATTATGCCGAGCCTTTCCTCAATAGTTTTTTTTTTTTAGTAGTCTTCTTTTACAATATTTTAATATTTTAGGTAGTACATATCTATTGAAAACCCGATTACCCACTCTAAAACAACTTTTCTCTTCACTAACAGTAAAATAAGACAACTCTATTTTAATCCAATCAACTGGTGAATGCCATCCGCACTCACCACTGCGAAAAATCTCTCCCACCACTACCACTACCCCCACCCCACAGCACTAACAACACCATTAACTATCAACTAAAGCACCCAAGAAATTTCCGAAAACGCATAACACCCTTCCAGCTCATAAATTTCCAACCAAATCATGCCATTTGATCACTTTATTTATGCTTTCGATTTTCGATTGCCGATTTGCTCCTTCCTAGCATTTTATTTTGCAATCATGAGCAAAGCAAAACAACAAAAATTGCAAAAATGTTCGAAATCGAAAAGAAGAAAAAACAAAAAAAATCAACAACAACAAGTGCAAAAGCAATGTAACAAGTTAATGCTGAAAATATTGTCGATCATGTCATTGGCGACAAGTGGAATGTCCTTTTTCTTTGTCTCTAATGTGTAGACTCCGTATATGCGTGAATTTGTATGTGCGTATGTGCGCATGTGTGTATGTGTATATGAGCAGCTTTCGGCGTCGCAACGGGGGTGTCATTTAGTAATTGCTACAGGATGCAGTCTGTTTGACAGCGACGAGCCAAAACAAACCACCCTCGGGGAATGTGACAGCAGCGAGTTCGCAGAGGCTGCAGACTACGTATGTATATGTGTGTGTGTGCAAGTATTTTATTAAGCGCATATGTCCTTTTCTGTATGTGAGCTCCCTACAGAGTAATTTGTGTTCGAAAGCTGAACTCTTGCAGTGATTAATTTGGGACTTCTTGACTTTTACGAAATTAAAATATGACGAATGGTACATGAGAGCAATTAATGAATTTGTTGGTAAGGAAGAGTACTAATTGAAAATGTGGAAATTTATATATTATATAATTTTATAGGAGTTTTAGTAGTTAATGCCGGATATCGAAATATCGATTAAAGTCCGGATTATATAGAAGCAGCTTCATCATTCTGAAATAAGGATTGTTCCGTCCAAGTCTTATAGCTCTTTCAAAGCATAATTTCTTGACAATTTTTGTGTTATGTCTCAAGTACAAAAATTCAGTCATAATAAAACTTAACATTACTTGCTGATAGGTGACAATTTCGAAAATATGGTAACTTTGCATATAGGTTATACCAGCTGATCAAAACCGACCCGGACTGAACCATGTGAATTGCCCCCGCAAATAGCACCGATAAAAACTACGTATCCTAGGCTTATACTACTTTTTCTTAAGTTCGTGTGAAGTATGATCTCCACATGTCAATTAGCTTATCCTTGACAGTTGTTTGTTTACGAAGCGTAAAGTATGTCTGTCGATTTTTGCCATGAAAAAAATAGAGAGTTTTTTTGTTCGAAATTTTGTGTTTTCAATGGAATCACTGCCACGATATCGTTGAAAATGTCGCATAACGATTTTGTAGAGTATAATTTCTCACAAACACAAGTATTTCAGTGGCACAAAAAATCCAGTGAAGGTCGTGAAGTCATTGAAAACGATGCGTTTTGGATCCAGTTAATGATGATAACAAAGAAAAAGTTAAACAAACCGTCGTCGAAAATCGTCGTTTTGATATCAAGGAGATTGCAAAGGATTCTCAACATCTCATAGGGATCGATTCAACACATTTTGGTTACCGCTTTGGGTTTGAAACACATTCCTTTCCACCAATGCGAGACTAGTATCAAAACATCTGAATATCTTCCAAAACCTAGTAGATGTTTATCTGTATATTTTGTGTTAAATTACTAATTACTAAATTAGAGTACTAAGTAATTAACTAATTTTCTTCAGATCTGGTCCTAAAATGAATCCTTACGCTGCTCTTGACCTAAATTATATTTGTCGTAATTCCTCTCTAGTCTGCTACAGTAGTTTGTGTTATTAAGATAGCTCAGGATCACAGCAGTGGGGTAATCGGGAATTTTAAAGTTTTCTACAGCGTCGATCAAGTTCTTCCACATTGCGTCTAAAATTGTCGGAATACAGGAGAGGCAACGAAAATCACCCCCTATCGTAGCAGGTCAATGGTTAACATAGGAGGGCCCTCACAACAAAAGAGAAAGCTCTTAAGTCAACAACCATCACGAAGAAACGATTTGGGCAGATGTGCTAAGAGAGGAAAACTGGCGTAAGGTATTGGCCAGTGTCGAACAGTGTCAGGTAATGCAATATTAGTTAAAAGTGGGTATACTCCAATTGACCATCTAGCGCACAAAAGAAATGAGCTGTGCGAGCTAAAGGCAGATGTAAATCTCCCAATGAGAAACATGCAACGCCGCTCTGAAGTAATGCAAACGCAGTTCCAGGGCTCTCTATAACATTGTTGTATCGAGTATTTAATTTTTATAGCCTAAAATATTTTTGCTTCAGCGCTATCATCGAATTTCAATCACCTCTTATGAGCAAGGAGACTTAACGACTTCTATTAAGTTCGCCAAAACTTGGTTCTAATAGCAACTCCGTCGCATAGAATCCTCTACAATGAATGTTTTTCTTTGAAGCCCCTATAAAGGCTTTGTTTTCGTCTTATATAATTAATACATAAAAATAAATATTTTAGGTATTTTATCTTGAGCATGTCTTTGGTGGTCTTAAAAGTCCGTTTACAATGGAAAGTTCTTCTAAAAATATCTTCGCAAAAAACAACAGAAGCAAAATCTGTTGGAAATACTCTAATAGGCCTTTCTTTATTATAAAAGTTGGTATACTATAAGAGGCTCGAAAAAAAGCTTGTATAAGGAAACCATATCTATATTTATATACAAATTGATTAACGAATATTTCATAAATTCTTCAGAAGTCTTTGTTTTCTCCATTTAATTAGTGACAAGCAGATGTTTCCCACTCTCCTTACACTTTATTTGTACTCTCCAATCAAAAATATTTGCCTAGTCCTTTCCATCTTCGTGCCAAGTCGCCATTTCGATGTGTTGCGCTCACATAACGGCTATAAAACAACTACAACAAAGACAAATATTGCGCTTGTTACCCAAAAAATTTACTGCTATTGTTTTATGTTCTTGTAGCCAGCAACACTTAACAACACTTTCCGCTTGTGCATAACATTTTTAATTGTGCGGTATATATGCATTTACATATTTTTATGTAGACATACATACATACCTATGAACGTCCTGTCCATTAAGGTATTCTTTTATATACAAACGTATATATGTACATATGTATGTACATTAAGTAAGTATATCCACATGGCTATAATCATTTGTTTGTTTGGTTGGAATATGGAGGCACACGAATAGGGACCATGCCGAAATTCGCTCTTTCGGTTGGTTAGTTGTCGTTCGCCTGCCATATGACAATGTCATAAAAATTTATAATAACAATATTTCAATGTCACAGCAGGATGTCATTGTTACCATGTTAACGCTTATTTTTTGTTTACATTGTCACACACGCACACACATATATATATGTATGTACATTCTGAAAGGTATACTCAAGTGGTTAGGCAAAGGTATATACAAATATAAGAAATATTTGAGGGCACGTTTCGTATTTTTGAGTTGGTACAAATTTTCTATGTTTTCGTAAGGCAAATTTCGATACAAAAAAATTCTTAATATAACTTTCTGAAGAGGATTGTTTGATTAAACATGTAAAATTAATTATTGAAGTAAACGATAAATATTAATATCTTTATATTGAAACTTTGAATGCTTTTGTAATCGATAGCTTTGAACACAATTGACAACGAATAATCGATTAAAATCACATTCCCTTATATAAGTTTCTGAGTGAAATAGTTTGGTTAAACCACTAAAATTAATCGATTTTCACAAATATCGATAACTTATTAGTTGCACATTTAAATATAATCGATAAATAAATATTAAAATAAAAACCAAAAATTTTCGATTGAATCATATTCTGCTTACATAACCTTCTGCGTGAAATACTTTTGTATCTAAAATTAATCGATTATAATAAATATCAATAACTTACGTTTTATTAAAGAATTTTTTAAATAATCGAAATTTTTTTTAAAATTTAATCGTACCAAAACAAAATAGTTAATGATCTCAAACTAATCGATTATAAGTACTATCGATAACTTATTTTTGATTAAAGATATATATACATTAAAGATATAATCTAAATTCTTATAGTAATCTAATATATATAATTGACTAAAATTTGGCTATTAAAAATGTTAATGTTTCTGTAAGAATAAAAATATCAGCTGATGCTATAAAAGTGTACTTGTCGATTATTCTTAATCCATCATATAGTCAAATATATATATTTTATGACTATGAATTGAAGTCTTTTTCATATGATACATTCTATTAATCGATTAAAAATAATTGATCTAAATTAAATTTGATCAACAACTTAGTATATACCTGAATACACATAATCAATAAATATTATTTTATATCTTTAAAGGAATGTATATTTTTAATAATAATCGATAATTTTTGATCGATTAAAATAATAATTGGAAAAGAAGTTCGGTGCACAATTCTCATAATGACATACGTATTTTACTATACACTTCACAAACAATAATCGATAAATATTATATATGATTTTATTGATACAAAGCTTAAGTATAGTTTAATGTCATTAGTTTATGTCTAAATTGTTATAGTTAAGTTTTCGTAATTATTAAAAATAATTGATTCATGTTATATTTGATTGATACATTTATCGATTTTTATCGATTAATATAATAATTTCTGCACTAAAAGTACCTACACATTAAAATTATCGATAATTTTCTGACTATGAAATTTACTAGAAATAATCGATTAAGACATATTGTACAAAAAAAAAATGTTTCTGCATATTATTATTGTTCGTATGTATTTTATTATGTATTTGACGAAAAGTTATCACTGGTATTTCAAATTATCGATTCAAAAGCTGTAATTAAAAAAATTTAATTATTACAAGTTTTCATAATCTATTATAAGTAATTCAATACTTAAAGTATTTTATTATAATTTATAGATAAGAAATAAATATTACTTATATTTCCTTACGACAAATTATATTGATCTATATTAACTTTTACATCTCCCACTAAATATATTCGTTCCTTAATATATTTTTTATCTTTAAAGCTCGCATTTTCTAAAATAATCGATAATTCTTTTATTACGTATTTTATTAAAAATAGTCGATTAATACCATTAAAGTATTTAATTTGAAGCTTATATATTTAATTGTAATAGAAAGTTTTGCCGATAGTAATATGGCAAAATATATTTTAGATAAAAACTATCATTAAACAATAATTGATATTAGAATATTAATATTTACTTTGGATAATACGGCTTCGATTAGAAATGATCGAGTATAAGTTTTCAATAAAAGTTAACTTATTTTTTTATAATTTCAGAACATTATCGATAAATCTTAAAATATCGATTACTAAAACGACGATAAGTAAATTTTGCCTTGATATTAAGAATCTGTAGAATATTTTACATACTATATCACACATATAATCGATTTATTTATCGATATTATTAAAATATAAATATCTACTTTCGAGAGTACAGTTTTGATTAAAATAATCGATATCACATTAGCGTCCTAAAAAATTAATAATTTTTTTTTATATTTTTGAAAATTATCGATAGATCTTAAAATATCGATTATCAGAAAATTGATAACTAGAAAATGTCGATAAGTAAGTTTTGCCTAGCATTTAAATTCTACAGAAGTAGCACATCAAGTACTTTTATTTACTATACCAATAATCGATTTATTTATTGATAATCAAATGCCTAATGGAAACGTTAAACAAAAAACTTCCTTAGTTCCTTAGAAGTTAGGTTTTTATAAGCCGAAAGTGAATTAAAAACTAAAATTTGTTGGAGACTAAGCCTCAGACTCCTTTAGTCTGTTCAAGCATGCTAAATTTAATTTCCATTTGTTGTTGCGTTACTCTCTTCAGCAACCTTTGCTACTTTTATTTCACTGTTTGCCTAAATTTATATGGATGAGGCTCCAGCACAGGATCTCTAGGGCGGCCGAACGTTGTGGGATCACAAAAAGCGAAAGAAAGACATGACTTTGTTGTTGTTTTTGTTTTACTACAATCGCGTTTCGCGGTATTTTCACGCTTGGTGTATTCCAAACAAACCTTTTCTTGCCGAAAATACAGTACGATACATACATACATGTATCTATATATGTATGTACATGTGTGTTTGTGAAGGGTATATAGTTATACATATATACACAAATTTATGCTGTTTCCTTTTGTGTAAGGTTTTAAATTTCATTCAAAAGAATTACTGCGGTTTGTTCGCTTGTTGTTGTTGTTATTGTTGTTTATACTCTACCTTCGTTTCATTTGTGGATGGAAATGATAACAAGGCTTAATTTCTGTTTGTTTCTCATTCAGTGGATTCACATTATCATTGTGGTTGTTGTTATTTGTGGTTTGGTTGTTGGTTTGGCCATAAAAAGGGGTTTTTGTTTTACTCATGACTGCATCGTTTTGGGATCCCGCAGATTGGCACCTGCACAGTTTTTGGCTTTGGCTTTTGCGGTCACAGTTCTTTAGAACTCTTTCAGTTCTGCTTCTTACGCATGATTAAGTCTTTTGCAATGAATTTTAACATGCTGGCAACCGCAAAGATGCACATACATACATACGTACATATGTATGTCTATATGATGGGTCGATATGTTGCTAGTATAGTAAGAATTTGTGAAGTGTGTTCCACTGTGGAAATGTATTGAGTGTATGTATATCGTATTATATGTATATGTGTATATTGAAGTTGACTTGGGTAAAAAATACTCTTTATTTCTGCCAAAGATAACCAACCAAGATAGTTATTAAAATTTTTAAATGCTTGGTTGAACTAAGTAGTTCGATATTAAAGGATTGTATCCATCCATGAATTTCGAAGAAAAAAACTGCAGAATGTTTCAAGTTGATGCAACAAATTTGTGCTTATTTATAAGATCTATTATGAGCGAAAAATAGTAAGACTTACTAATTAATTTCAATTTCGGGCGAAAACTCATTCGTCGAACTACGTCCAGTGCGGCCATCAACATCAACTAATGATTAACATGTCAATAAATTACAGGAACTGGGCCTTAAGAATCGATGATTAATAGTCAGAGATCTTACTATCCTCGTTGGAATATCAGAAGGATCAATGAGGACCATTTTGAAAGTTTGAAAGATCATGTGGGCCTTTGTGGGCGCCATAACGTCTGTAAAACAATGTTTTCCAATGTGTTTGTATTGGATCTATGATAGGATCATGATCAATAGGCCGAATATCGTGAGAAAGGTGAACCAAAGCTGAAAAGATCACGTTAAAGCAGCTCAAAAATCAAGATTATGTTGATAGTTTTCTTCGATTATCGAGGTGTGATGCTCTTTGAATTCCCTCCGACCGGCAACTGGCAACAAGGAATATTCGTTTGCGTGAAGCTATTTGTAAAAAGATGCCTAAATTCTTAACGAACACTCTTTCTTATTGCACCACGATAATGCAGCGTCGCATACTGCTTTGATTCTTCGTGGATTTTTCACCAAATTTTCAACCAAGATCGTGCCGAAAGCATTACATACTCCAGTAAACTGAATCGACTGCTCCTGGAAACCGTTTTGAGTCAATTGAATTTATTCATTTACTGTCTCCATATTTCCATATCCGCTGTCGACATATTTTTACAGAAAAGTTCGGATATTTGAAATTGTCATACAAAAGATGTTTCAAATTCATTCTACCGAAAAGCGAACAGTTGCGTAGGGTTAGTCCTGCGATATGTTGAGCTTTAAATCTTCGTTAGAACCAACTAGCCGAGCACTGTTAAACAGTCGTAAAGTTCTTTATAACTTTCAATACCATAGTAGAGGTTTCTCAAATAACTGGTTTGGCCCAGTCAAATCTGCCACTCAGAGGCATCGATTATCCTCCCTTGAATATCAATAATTAATTTAACTTTTCAGAGTAGCCTTTTGGGAGGTTTCGATCGGGAAGCCAACAGAAACTTTGTTTGTGACTTCGATGAATTCATGGCGTATTAAGTCGAAGTTAAAATTTAAGTTTTATGTATGTATAGAAAAATGTATATTGGAAGAAATCTGACAAAAGAGCTGTCTTGGTGATGGCATTGGCTTGCGTGTCAATAGAAATCAACTCTATTTCCAACTGGTCTTTGCAGTGCCCAATATATATAACAAATAAATATATAAATAAAATTGATCATATCTCTGAACCTTTCTATGTAGGTTGTAACCACCCAATAGTAAATTGGTGTGTTGCCTGCTGCCCGTGCTGTTCTTTAACCACCCTCTTCTCTGTGCGGAACAAGTCATTTTAGTGTGTGACCCACCGCAATACATAGTTCTAGCCCCATAATCTCGGAAGCCACCGCAGAGCCGGTTAGTTCGTCGGCCAGCTCATTGCCGATCTCGACATCCAGATCAGGTGTACACGCTTGCAAACTGAAGGCGGTTCAGCCTTTCTATACACTCTTCTACCAATAGCGATTTGATTTCATAAGCTGAGATCGCTTTTAGTGTCGCTTGACTATCGCTTATTATAGCAGTAATTGCGTTGGATATGGATTTCTGCACACTGACTTATAGCAAAGACTTCCACTTGAAAATTGTTTGGAACATATCCGATTGATACGGATAGTTTTGTATGCGGTCCCGTAATACCTGCTTCAATGTCTCCCGGTATTTTGGATCCGTCAGTGTACCACCGGATAGTGCTGCCTCGGAGTAGTAGGTCGAGTATGGAATCCCTCCAAGCTACCTTTCTGCCGAGAGTAACTTTAAACGTCTTTGTGAAGTTTAGCCTCTTCGTAACACCGTCTCTTGAAAGAAGTACCAGTGGTGTGTCTTCCCCTGAGACCATCATTTCTTGAGGCGACATTACCTTCACTTTGCCAAATCCCTCTGCAGTCATGAGCAGCATGGTTCGCTGCCTGTTTGATCACTAGATGAAGCGGTGTTCTAGTATGAGCTCAGACGCAGAACGCCAATAGGTAACGGAACCAAACTCTCGTAAACGCTATTTCTATTCTTCTTATGATACAAAACATTTTATTATTTATTGTATTCTCAGTTTATTGATTAGCATGTCGCCGGGAAACTAGTCGCTCTTGACCATAATAACGGATATAGGTGTAAGACTATAATATTTAACATAACTTTTATTACATTTTGTAGAAAATAATCAAAACAACGCGAGCCAAGTCCAAACAATACTTATTTTCTCTTAAATGCCCACACGTCATACATAAACACACACATTGTTATGTTCTTAACGACTACTCGAACAACCATTGATCGCACTTTACACTCACTATATACCCATGGGCGTGCCCATTACCTGCTAGTGTTCTCGCTACGTGATTTTCAACTTCAAAATTTTATGGGCGATTATACGAGCGACAATCGTTGTGAACATTCTGTTTTTTTTTTACGGGCGACAATTAAAGTTTTACTATGGTTTTTATGTTGCACGGTACAAATTTAATTCACTGAAGTTAACAGCCAAACCATAATGATCTCTTAATAAGCCTACGCGCCTAAACTGTGTTCTCTGGAGAAGAGGTAACGATCGTCGCGATAAAAAAACCGTAAACGACAAGAAGCAGAGCAGAGAAAGTAAGTCAAATGCCGAGTCGAGCCCATAGCGGCAATTGGAATTTGCTTCGAATTGGTTAAGTGATTTTCGGCAAATAAAAAATACAATAAAAAGCAAGAAGTAAGCGCAAGAGAAGACAAATTGAAAAACGTGATCGATACTTTTACCTTAAACACCGAGTTCGCGCACTGAAACAAAAGAGTGCAGGAAGAAACTCGCTCGTTTTTGGTTTTGTTTTGCTCGGGCACACCGCAGGGGGCGCTTTAGTGGCCTGTGTGCCAGCATAAATCATAAAACCACTTATTAAGATCCAACGTTTAGCAGCACAACCTCAACAATTACAACAACAACAACCAGCCACAAATACCTTTTCGTAAGTGTGTGCGAACCTGCGAGTGCTTCGGTAACTTCGTTGTTGTTCTTGTTGTTGTCGGTGGTGTTTTGTGCGCTCAACTACTCACAATCGATTTGTTTATGCCCATTTTGGGTTATGAGCAGCATTTTTGTGCGATCATAACTGTTTGCTTTATTTTGGATTTCGTCACTTCACATTCACTTGCCCGACGCGACCTTTTGCGCCACACCAAATAGGGGGGCGTAAGCAATAATTTTAACACCAATTTAGTGGTTTATCTTAATGCAACTCTTCACGCTGATCCCTGCGGTTGCGGTGTCGTGGTGATCGCTCATTGACCCAGACTGGGTTTGGTGGAAGGCTTTTATCGGTTTTTAAATGCGCACACGACGAATATGCCATAACAAATGGTTAGGTGACGAGTCATTAGGTGCATCACCGCAATGTCAATAACGGCAAAATGCGTTGCAGGGTTCTTCGTTGTGGGCGATGTAGGGTTAGTCGAGGAAGTGATTTCAAAAATTTTGAAAAGCACATACTTTTATCTCTGAACCAATTTTTAAATGCCTTTTGATAGATCCATTATTAAAGTATCTAATGGTCTATGTAAAAATAGGGCTAAGTTGAGTTAGGTTAAAAAGTCGATCCAAAAATGGTTCCTAGACAGTTGAGACCGTCGACCCATTGTGGTACCTAAATTTTTCTAAGTTATATCGAAACGAAGCGACCGATATCCATTCCTGCTACTTCGCCAGGTTCGCCGACGATCTGGCTGCCAAGATATTTCAACCTCACTCTTGCAAAAGCTGGATGACAGAGAAAGTGTCTGGATATTTACATCGCATCTTCTTCTATAAAATAAAATACAATATTTTGACTGCTCGCGCTCGAAAAAATTGTCAACCTTACCGCTTATATATGGCAATAACTCTTGCGGCGAGATGGACCTTACTGAGAGCAGTAAGTGAAGTGAGTAGTAAATGTCCTCTGATCGACATTAAACCAGATATAATTTGCAGTCCACAGGAGCTAGTTATTTTTTGCACCTACTAAGCTCATACAAAGTGCAGAGGTCCAGCGCAAGGAAGCGAGATGGCAACGGAGACACCTCTCATTCCAAATTCCATGTAATTTGGACAAGGGTCTCTTGTGAGCTCATCGGCTGTGTAGTTTCCGGCGATTTCGCTCTAGCCAGGCATCCAAACGATTCTAATAAAGCAGTGTCTTGAATCAATAAATAGTGAAGACGCGCAGTTAACGAGCTCAACACTAGAATTGCCTCTCTGCTGTTGGAGTGAATGCCCACCTCACCTGAAAAAAGCTGCGGGTGTCAACTGGGTAATTGGTGTCGCTGCTTGAGGTTTTCTGTCGGGAGCTCTCCATCAACTGTAGTTTCGGACTACAGGACTACCAGGTGGCAGCAGGTATACAGTGCAGTCCAGGTTCCTTCATAGAGGTGTGGATTCACCCCGAAAGCCGCGGCTTATTAGAAGCTGCGGAATTGCCGGAAACTGTAAAGCCGATGAGCTTGCTGGTTAGAGGGGCAACCTTTCTTCAATTTAGTCCGAATGGAAGCGTCCTCTGTGATTTTTGCGTTGGACATCCTTGTGAGACAACGAGATTCTTCTAGCCCAGAGTGAAGCATAAGAGGTTCTCAGAGCTACTGGCTCTTAGCAAAGTCTATGGTGCTACTAAATATTCTGTCGGCCGCTCTTTGCGAAAGCTGCATGCAGGAAGGCGAGGTGCAACCATCTTATCACGCCTTCCTCTATTATCCGGGTTTTACCAGACTGCGACTGAAATAGCTCAGTAGACGGACCTTTAGCTAACTTAGTGAAGTGAAATCTATGATGATCTGGTAATTAATTTTTAGGGATTAGGGGGTAACACATTGGACAAATATCTATCCAAGTGAGATCCATCGATTTTGGTAGTGCTTTCGCAGTGCTCCACTTCTCAACTTAACACAATCAACCGCAAGCGTTGCCCGATTTAAAAAAGTGTCAGTTCTTAGATAAAATATTTCAAAACCACCAATTATAGCACCCTTTAGTAGTGAATATGCCGACGGCAACTCAGCTTAATGCTTTAGTCATGAAAAATGCCATCATGATCGATGCCGCAGTTGGCGCGTGCACACCGCTGCTACCTGTATTTCTCGTTGACCCACCAGCAGCCGCACAACCGATCACTCCACCGCATAACGCCTCGTGTGGATTTTGATGAATTACCGCATGTAATGTGCATACTTTTGTAGCAAAACAGGGAGCAGCTGAGGCAGCGCCTTAAACAGTTAAACGGCAGCGGCAGCGGCAGCAGCCAAGCAGCCAGAGTGCAAAGTGTTACTTTGATGTATTGCAAGTGATCAATTAATTGTCTCTCGTGTTTACTTGAAGTTGTTTCTTCTACTACCACTACTACATTCACTCGCTACAACAATATAAACAACAAAAATGTTGCTAGTGTGGCCAAGAATTAACGTCTAAACATTTAAGCCACTAAACCACACACACACACAAATACACATTTACTCAGGTTTGTGGTCGGCGTCGCCAGCTAAGGAGGTCAAACCTGCGGTGAGCCATCCGCTCGTCTAGTGAATGTTTCTCTTGACAAACGCTTGAGGTTAATTCTTCTGCCACGAGCTACGAAATTAATTATGCTTTTATGTAATTCCACTTACTACTTATTTCGACTCGCTACTAATACTTATTGACGTCTCTTTGTACGAGTGTACGACTGTGTGTGTATGTGTGTGTATTTATCGCGTGCCTCTTGATATTTCTGTGAAAAATGGTTGAATAATTTGAAACTGACATTAATGACGGCAATACGGACTCAATGCTTATTTTATGCGGCGTTCAGCGGCTAACTGTGGCGATTACTTATTGCATGCCGTGTAATCTTCATAATTAGTTTGGATTTCGCTCTAAACTGAAGCAAAGTAATTATGTTGACGATTGTGGGAAAATTCTGTAAAGTTTTGAAATATTAATTCAGTAATGTAGATATTTTGGCCTAACCGTCTCTAAGGTAACTGACTGAAAATACTAATCTAGACTCAGAACAGTTGTTCATGAAATCTAAACTCAATAGACGTTGCGTTGCCGATAAAATAATTTTCTTCCCCAAGTATGTGTTGTTGTGTAACTCGTACAGTTCAACGTTCAAATGCGAAAAGGACACAAAATCTTTCGCAGTAACTTTTTCTTGAAAACTCCCAACGCCGCCTCATCAGATGTTATCATCATCCATGTATCTGTACCATACAGCAGGGCGGGGATGATGAGTGACAGGCGCCAGTAGCTGTACTCTCTTATAGAAGCTGGTACCTTCCCTATTTAGCTCTGCGACCCGAATTATTTTCTCCAGCATTAGATTATGGAAGTCGCACGATTGGAAGTCGCCTTGGAGAGGTTTTGGTGTTGCTCAACGTCAGTTTATACAGCCGTGTTAGTTTTGTGGATACCAAATGCAGACTTGGCGGCATAAAGGCAGCTCTTTTTCGTGCTGTCAAAGGCAACTTTGAAATCTGCAAAGAGGTCGTGCGTGTCGACTTTCTCTTCATGGATCTTTTAGAAGATGAGGCGCATAGTGAATATCTGGTCAGTTGTTGAGTTTCCAGTCCTACCGCCACACTAATTAGGTCTAAGCAGTTTATTGACGGTCAACACTGAAAACAAATCCTTTGCGAGAGATTTAAAAATATCTTCCACCATAACAAAAGACGCCACGTGGTTGTCTGTAAAAAACTTGAGTAGAATTTTATGATAAATACAATTCATTAGTCATTTACAAATTCACTTTTCTTCAAAAATGTTGAGCTCTATCTAAAATTGGTTACAATTAGTAAAACATAAAACGTTATGTTTCTCCATAAATTACGGTTGAATGAGCCCTGATGAGTAAGCTTTTATAAACGAGTATTTTGATTCGAAAAACAGTTATCCCCATGTGAAATCAGCGCTGTCAATTTGTAGTTATCCCTCTACATTTTGATATGAACCAAAAATAATAAGACTTTGTTCATAATTTTCAAATTCTTAATTTATTCTTTTAAATATATGTCCTCCATCTCATAGTAATCCTCTTGAGCTAAATCAGGCGAATACGCTGCGATATACGGCCAATTGGTCGTCCGTTGCCGGGTTATAAGCATAGATCCCTAGCACGTTTCATGACATCCAGGTAGACGAAGGGCATTGTGTCACGCTGTTTAAAAAAAAAAAATATAGTGATTTTGGAACCAATCGTCTCTACACTTTTCTTAGGCTTAAATGATCTTTAAAAATGGCTTTAATTGAATCTTCCGATATTCCAACAATGCCAGCGAGATCTCGGACTGATAATCGCCGACTCGCAAGCACAAATTCCTTTATTCTATAGACATGTTGTTCATTGATGTTGATGGCCGTCGTGGACGGGGCCCGTCGTCAACGCATTCCTGACACTCTTGAAATAATTTGTTTAAATCAAAAACATTTGCTCGCAACAAAAAAGTATCACCGAAATCCATTTCTAAAAGTCTGAACACTGATAATTGTTTTGGTGTGACATTTGGAACAGATGTCTCTGACAGTATAGAAAAAAATAGATTTTTGCGCGAAATTTAAATTAAAAGGTCTTACTTGTTTTTGCCCACAGTAAGATACAAGCATATAACAAACAAAAAAAAAAAAAAAAAAAATTTAGTATACCCCTTTTCCAGCTAAGTGTTCCCATAGTGTTGTTTTCTTCCAAATTTATTAAAAAAAAATTTATTAAAAATTTTTACTGCCTTCAATTATCCAAATATTACAATTACATAATTATACAATTATCACACAGCACTAATTACCGGATAGCAGCACTTTGGCGTATTTTTAGAGTCTCCAGCAAATAAACAAAATGGAAAAAATTTGGCATTCCACTTGCTTAACTCTGTTCACATGGCAGCCCTAATTACCGATGAGTTGCGCGTTCGTTTCAGCCGTTCGCTGCTCCAGCTGCCAGCACGAATAAAAATTCCGTCGTTGCATTGTTGTGCAAAAATTTTAATTCGCGTTGAAATGTTCGTGCATCGCTGCTATTATTGGCATTCACTTGCTCGCCAGCGCCTCGCCGTTTCGGCTACGGCCGCTACACGAGCAAAGCGCTCAACGGTGCAGCAGCCATTTACATTCATTTATTTGTTTTAATTCCTTAATTTTTTGCTATTGCCACAAAAGGAGCAAGAGACGAGACTTCCATAGCAGCGCTAATCGACAATATGACCAAGCTTTCGGGAGCCAAGTGATCGCCCAGTCAATTCGTTTGACACTCGACGTTCATCAATACACAGCGACGCATTCATCACATTGTTGTTTGTTTTGCTCAAGTTACAGCGCGCTGTGTGAGTTGATCAGTTGCTCGTCTTGTTCGTCTTGTTCGTCGTGTTCGCCTGCCAAATGGCAATTTGTTTGTGTGTGCGTAATTATTTCAACAATTTACGTCCTACCAATTGCAGCGCATTCTTTCCACATCCCTAAAAAGAAAAAGGGGAAAATCAATTACAGCCCAGCGATCGAGTGGAGATCGGAGAGATCGTGACGAGCGCGCCATGTAACGGCGCAGCAGCATTTCCGCACATTTTCAGCATCTCGCGCGGATCTATGCGTTTTCCCTCAAGTGCCATGATACACTACGACTCGGTGCAAATTCTTTTCAGCTACTGTCCCTCGTTCGCATTCGGCTCGTTCACATCTCTGTTGGCCAATTGTGACAGTTGCTCGTAAATTTTCATTCAAAGTGACGCTGACGTTGGCGTTGTAATATTTTTTTCTGCAGTCTCGTACGTTGGTGATCTTTCGTGTTCGCATGTAGGCGCTGCTGACATTTTCCGTTGTCATCGTTGATTGCTGTCGGCAGTCAAGGCACAATTGCAGCGTTAAATTAAAGTGGCAAATAATTATGTTAACTTGCATGTAATTGGCGATTTTTATTGTTGAAATGTACAAATTTATAGCATTCAATCTGCTTGTTCTCGACTTTTTGCTACTTGTTTCCTGTCTTGTCTTTGCTGAGCGCGTCACTGGCGCATCAGACTTGTCGGCGAATTTCGTTTGGGTATTTTTCGAGCGTATGAAAAGTACGCGCGTGTAAAAAAATATTGTCTGTTGTTCTTTTTGAATAAGGCTCATACATTCTGGTGTTAATTTTACTGTCAGGGGAACGCCGAAAAAATCATAGAACTTAATATTTTGTTTGCCTTTCATACTTTACAGTTCTAATTACTAGAAGTTGGTTGTGCTTATTCAAACATATTTAGCATGTTTTTCAGTTTTCTTGATAATCTTACAAGTTTACAAATTTTACCGATATCTTTGATAAAATTACGCTGCAGGAACTGGGGTGCAGTCCATTTTCACATTGGAACATAGGAATCTAAATTATCTGGACAATAATACATACCAAATTTGGTCGCCATCGGTAGAGTAGATCCAAAGACATGGGTTATCACTTAAAAGTAGGCGGTACCACATCCGCCGTTTTATTTTGCACCTGTCTTCTATGAAGCCCTTGCGACACAGATGTCGGGAACTTACGAGCGAACTGCTCAACGATGGTTGTGCCATACGTTTTAAGAGAGGTAGGGGAACAGAAAATTCAATATCTTTGGAATGGTATGAAGGAACAAAATTTTTTTTTTTTTTTCAGATTAATATTTTTTCAAGGTGAATATTTTCCGCGTTGTGTCACATATTTTTCAGTTAAGAACACATTTAAAAATTTCAATTGTTTAACAAAAAATTATGATTAATACTATTATTTAAACAAATTGAACGTGGAAACATATTTATAATATAGCATGCACATTTTGCTTTGGGTTCACAAAATTTCATCGCTTTACCTTCAGTAGTTTATGAGAAAATATTTTTACAATATTACCATTTTAGCAATTTTTTAAATTTCAACCTTCAATAACTTTAACAAAAAAAATTAATTTTGACAAAATCTTTATATCACGGGGTTTGCGTCTGGTCCCCTTCCCAATGAACTGCTAATTTCCAAAATCGGAAATTTTTCGAATTTTTCAATAAATGACAAAAAGAAGAAGAGGTTCAATAACTTTAACAAAAAAAAATTAATTTTGACAAAATCTTTATATCACGGGGTTTGCTTCTGGGCCCCTTCCCAATGAACTGCTAATTTCCAAAATCGGAAATTTTTCGAATTTTTGAATTAATATCTACATAAATAACCAGTCTGAAGAACAACAAAGCGGCAAATGCTTGTGTCGAACTTTTCAAATACGGCGGCAAAGACCTGATAAGGAATGTATTCTTCGAAGAATATGGTCGGACGAATGCATGCTCGTCTATTGGAATTTAAGCGTACAAAACGAGGTTTCAGACAAGGCGACTCCCATTCGTGCGACTTCTGCAATTCACTCCTTGAGTAAATAATTTGCTTAATCGAGCAGGTATAATCTTCAACAACAACGAGGTACTACTTCGGACTGGGTACACAATTGAGAAATAAAGTCCTCTCTCGACGAACGAAGACCAAACTCTACAAGTCATTTAATTTCCGTCCTGCGATATGGTGCAGAGGCATAGACGATGACAACAGCTAAGTCGGCGTTGTGAGCTTCCGAGAAAAAGGTTCTGCGAAAGATTTATGGTCCTTTGTGCATTGACCACGGCTAATACCGCAGCAGATGGAACGAAGAAGATATATGACGACATTAATATAGTACAGCGAATTAAGAGAAAGCGGCTACGTTGACTAGATTATGTCGTCCGTTGTTCGTTGATATTTGTGAAACAAGAATACCTTTTAAATTACTTTGATAGACCTAAGAAGCAGCGCCGTTAGTTGAATTGAATTAAAGTCGTGAAGAAGACGACAAATGTGGTTTAAATGTGAACGATTAAGAACTTTCAAAACAGTTCCTCTCCTGTGTAATATTTCTCTCGTAAGCCTTTGCCGACGAAATCCAGCGGCCTCTCTTGGACTTACATCTGCCAACTGCTATTTTAATACAATGCCACCAACAAAGATTTCATCATTACTATAAATGTGTCTCTCAACGTAAATCTGTTTGTATTTATGTATATGCGAATATTAGGAAAGGCGTTTGCCTGCATTATGTCACCTTGACTGTAATCACGTGTCAAATCTCATAAAGCATATTTGACAAAATTTTAATGGAAATATAAAACCACAGCATAATCGCGATAAGCAAGCAACCAAAAACAACAAAAACAGCAAAGGAAGCAGGGGAGAAAGAATTAATATTTATGCGTGTTCATGATAATATATTCATGTGTGTGTGTGTTTGTGTGCCTGCTTTCACTATGGAGTCTATTTCCAAGCAATTTGTGAAAATTCCCGCTTACAACCATTTGCTTTTTCGCAAAAACGCACCAACCACCACCAACATTATCGGCCAGCAGCCACACATACATACATACATCAAAGAGCATATATATTTATATTTTCATATATACATATATATATATAGGTATATTATATGTGTTTGCGAGTGTGTGTGTGCATTGGAGTTGTTTATTTTCGGTTTAATATTACAACTTTTTTTTGTTGTTATTATTGTAGCTGTGCATTTGTAGTGAGTCAACGAAGCTTGAGCAAAACTGATTAACAAGCCTGATAATGCCAACAATCATTTGCTGCAATTACAACAAAAGCAAGAAAAGAACAATGGCACTCAGCGGCGGCTGATTGACTAGCTGGCATTGAGCGAAGTGAATGAATGACTTACAAAGGATAATAATAAGGCACACATCACTGTTTGTTGCAGTGCACACATACATATGCCGTCACAGCCATACACACATGCATCCGTACATATATTATATATTTATATGTGTCTACTTATGCGCTTAGCTGCACTTCGCTGGCACTTGAGTCCTAGTCGCAGCTTAGCCTTCGCGGCATCTCTTTCATTTCCTTTCAAAATATTTAATTTCACTATTTTACCATTTTCCAACAGGAAAATGTGCAATAATATTTTGGTCCTTTTATTTGGCAGCAGCCGCTCCAACGCTCGCACTTAAACTGCTTAAACATTAATTGTTATAGTTGTAGAGGGACTGCCGTCCGTATGCCATTGTGTTTGCCATCAATAATGAAATTGGCAGAAAGTAATGCGATGCCAACGCCAATGGCTGAGTAAGCAAATTTTGGAGTCGTGAACTTTTTGTTTTTATTTATCTGACAGCTGTTCGGGTATCAATAAAGATGTAAGAACATAGATAAGGATTTATGAAGTGAATGACCCGTTGTTATTATAATAATTGATACTCGCTTAATTTGACTCACAAATACTTTGCCTCGTACTTTCAAGAAACATAACCTAAAAACAACATGCAATTTTGGTACATTTCAGTAGTTCCTTGCAATAACGTATAGCCATTAAATCTTGAAGTTACTTCCTTCGTCAGGAAGTGAATTTTTTGAATTGGAAACAATCTTTCATTTATAGGTCTCAACACTTAACAGGCTATAGTAAAGTTTTACTCGAATTTCTTTCATGAAAAGGCTTCAAGTAAAGAGTCAGCCGTAAACGTCAACGCGCCATGATAACCAACTATTTGATGCATGAAATTGAAGTTCGTGAACTCGCCAGATAATTTAAAGTTTTGAGCTGATCGATTGGTCACCAAGATCGTGTGATGTCACTCCGTTAGACTTTTTCCTCTGGGAATATGTCAAGTCTAACGCCTGTGCGGACGATCCCGCTTCGATTCAGGCCTTTGAGCAAAATATCACGGTGTCATTCGCCAGTTACTAGTCGAAATGCTTGAACGAGTCAACGGAAATCGGTCTCAACGAATGGATCAGCTGGGACATAGTCGGGGCCGACATTTGAAAGAGATAATAATAATAATGAATATACATAAGTACTTGAAAAAATAAGATAAGAAAAATTGCTAGTATCAATGCGCTTGTAAGGCTTTCAGCTCAGATATCGCCAGATGGAGGTAGATGATGCTTCAAATGCATACAATACGGTGCTTTCGCTGGATTCAATCCCCCAAGCTCTCAAATTGGTTACAATTCGATTACATTTATGATATCACCATGAAATCTATATTTTTGATTATTTCAAACGAGACAGCTAACTCAATCTATTTTATAAATGATTCTAGTTTAAAGATACCTCTGATTGTTCTCTTCTTAAAGAGGCACAGAGGGTGTTCGGTCATATTATTTAACTAAATTTCTGAGGTAGTAAGCAGAAAACATTAAGTAGACAATTTTTTTTTGTTCAGACTACAAACTGAGCTGAGCGCCCTTTGAAAAAAACATTTCATAATAACAAGAAAGCATGTTACCATTTCCTAAAGAATTTAATTAAATAGACTACATTTTTTTACTGTTTAGAATAGAATAGTCAAAAGGAGTCTCGGTAACTATTTTATCTGAAAGAACTATCGCTTTCGTATGACGGTATGGAATCGAACACAAACTGGTATAAATCGCATAAACTGGTATAATCGTAAATAATACTGAGAAATATGGAATTAAATCGAACACAAACTGGTATAAATTGCATAANTATAAATCGCATAAACTGGTATAATCGTAAATAATACTGAGAAATATGGAATTAAATCGAACACAAACTGGTATAAATTGCATAAGCTGGTATAAGCTTATAGAATAGTAAGACAAAAAATTTCTTATTTTTAATTCTTCAGCCAGATATTAATGGATGAAGACTTGATTATCAACAACGAGACGTCAGTCAAGTTCATTGTATACACAGTGAGATAAGTAAGGAAGAACTAAGTTCAGGTTTAACCGAAAATTGCATACTCTTGTAATTTTTAGGGATTAAAGCACATAAGGCTTATTATATGGCGTTACATTTTTTTTGAGATAACTCACCTAATGGCCGATATATGCGGTATAAAATCATCTGCAAGTTCGAAAATCTTTATATTAGGTATGTATATGGGGGCTAAGAGAAGTATTGATCCGATTCCACTCATTTTTGATACACAGAGTAACTGTTGTCTACAGAGAATTCTCTCTTAACTTCGCATATAATTAGGACCCTGGGGCTTGGTTTCATTTTTGGTGCGATTTGGCAAATTTTTAGTCATAAGGTGGTACACCTCAGAACAACAAAATTAATAGCTATAAATATCTTTCTTCACAACAAAACTTCTAAGTCATTAATTGCAAGTTTCCTCCAACGAAATTATCCACTTTAATTTAGCTTTCGCATATTTGCAATTTATTTTATTATTTCTTGCTGCAGAAACGCGCCCACCGCAGCGTTGTTGGTCTTAAATGCGCAGCGTGGGCGCTCATATACTCATGGACCGCTAGCAGCATCGCTTTACAACTCGCATCCTCGTTCTGGCGATCATTTTTTATTTGCCTTGACGCTGTTGAATCCAATTAACCAAACAAATAAATTACAGAAGACAAAAACGCGCAGCAAGCAAACAAGTTCTCATTTGGCGCGACAATTTTGTTTTGGCTAAGTTGACTATATTGCCAAGAGAATGCCAAGAGAGCCTTAATTGCGCATACAGACAACAGTTTTGTGACTCACATCAGTGCCATGTAAATTAGAAGAATCAGATTTTTTCTTTAAAAAAAGTTCTGATAGTGTTTTGGTCAGACTACGAGGTTTTATACCTTACTTGCAGACAGAATGCCATTGAGATTATCCATATAAGAATTGTGGACAACTTTTCAAACCTGTTTTACTTAAAAATTTTTCAAACCCATGCAGAGAACTCTAGTTCAAAATGTAATCAAAGCCTTACAAAGTCACAGAGGAAAATTTTTTAGGACCAACATAGCATCGCTAGAAACCTTACCCAAGTTCCACACCATAATTATCATGAAATCTTAAAAAAGGTGTGATTTGATGGGTGTTAAAGCTTAAATATGTACCTCTCCTTTGGAGAGGGTTGTGGACCGTATTCATACCGCAGGCGGACAAAGCAGTCCCCATTTATTCGAAAGAGTATAGACCAATTAATCTAATCTCATTGCTTTAAAGACTTAAAAATTGTACACGTATATTGATATAAGAGGATAGCTTAGTCAATAAACCTTGTCGAAAGTACAGGATGCCTATATGACTTAATTATAAAAAGAGCAGTAGAGGATAAGGAATATACTCTGTGAGTCCTTTCAACATAAGTGGAGTACTCAACGGTGTCTCCAATAACGCAATCGTCAATAGTCTGGTTAGCAGTCTGGGTAGAGTCTGCCATCATAGCACGGATAAAAGCTTTACTGAGCTGCAGGGGAAATTAGTGCGGAATGGAACGAAGCCAGATTTTCCGTGCAGCTCAGTACAGCTTTTATCCATGCTTCTGATGGAGAACGCTCTGGGGAGCATACAGCGATGGGCGATATCAGCCAACCTAAAAGTAAATGCTGATAAGACGGAACTCTTTACAAGGAGCTACAAAATCCTGCCATCTGGAGACTCAATGGAGTTGAATTAACAATTAAGGAGTATACCAAATGCCTGGGATCAATATTGGACAGCAGGCTGATGGTGAAACTCCGTGTGAAGGAAATAATGAAAATGGTCAGTTAGAGCCGGATTATATTGCTTGGAGCTGGATCTCAGCGACCCTTCAAGTTTTCTGATTACATCAGTTTCTTTCAGGCTGAAGCGTTTGCAGCTGGGGAAGCGGCCGAGATAGCTAATAACGCAGAAAATAGCATACGAGTAATAAATGTATACGTCCGTAACAAGCAGGCAGCAATTAAGGCAATCATCTCATATCACATTAGATCAAAGAAGGTCCTTAGAAGCAGAAAAGCAGTAGATGTAGCGGCATCAGATCACAAAGAAAACCGGGAAACGGGCAGCTGATGAGAATGCCAAGAGTGTCATCCATTTGGCTATCGAACAAACACAGGAAATACGGAAGCCACTAAAAACGATATACAACAAAATTTACGAAAGGGCTGATAGGCGGATCAAGGCGATGATGAGATCAAGAGATCAATTCACAACCTAAAATAATAAACGAGCAGGATGGGCGTGAGTCTCAAAATCTGAATGGTGTTATCGAACTCCGGAGGTAGCATTGAACTCTTGAATCATAAATTTGATAAAAGTCCTCAAAGTTACGACTGTTAAGGGTATAAAGGTGCTCGTTAATTAATATTGTCCACCTCAATTAGAGCCCGTAAGAATGCAGTTGAAGTAGAACCAAGTCAATTCGATATTACCTTTATTTTGTCGGTATGTTTTAATGAGTTTAACAAGTAAAATTAACATTTTTTATGCCAGGTTCAGGTATTTTTTGTTGTTTACTTTCATTTTTATTTTATCTCACTTTTTGTCTGTGTCTCTCATTGATGCTTGTGGCTTAATTTATTCCCACACAGTCAGTGGCCAGAATTAATGTGTACTCACACGTATCTATGTAAATATATACATATGGATGTATTTATGCAATGGAGGTGTGTAGGTGACGCAAAGAAGCTTCCAGCAGCGCATGCGCCAAGCCAACGCCAGCGTGGTGTTCTTCTTAATTGTTGTAACCTCTATTGTTTCGAGCTTAACTAGAGTGAGTTAAGTAAAAGCAATTTTTTCGGATGGGTTTATATATAATATATATAATATTTGTAGACAGTATATATAATAAAATTTTTTGATCAGGAGAAGCCGATCGAAAATATTGATTTATTTTTTTTGTTTTACTAACAAACGAAAAAAAAAGAAACGTGATCCAGATAGATATGGACTTATGAATTTTAAATTGATCAGGATGACGAGACGAATTAAATACAATATGTCTGTTTGTCCGACTGTTAATCGACTGTATGTCAGTCTAAGGATTAAACATGGACAAGTGTGATCAACTTACGGGTCAGTTGAGATCAAGTGAGGTCGAGATAGGCATCAGGGGCGGTAAGTAAAGATGGATGTCAGGAGAAACAAATTTGAGGTCACATGAGCTCATGATTCGAGTCCGGCGAAGTTAAGTTAGGGATCAGGAGAGGTCAACTTACGGCTCAGAGGACCAGTTAAAACTCAAGAAAGGTCAACAAAATAAAGAAAGGAGAGAGCTAAATACAGAATAACGTGTCCAGAAATTAAGAAAGAAAAAAATTGCATAGAATCGATCGAAGTGGCAATGAATAATATAAGTATTATAGGAAAAATGGGCGTTGCAACTCACAAACAAGCTTAATTACATACATATGTATATGGCAGAATACTAAAATTTGGTACTAAGATGCATAAAAATGCAATCGGAGTAATTTAATGTGTTATACGATGAAATTTTGGTACTCAGAAGGTTGCCACTTTTAAAATTATATAAAATAAATAAGCAACACAGTATGAGTTTTTTTTTTTTGTATTTAAGGTATTAGACAAGTTTGCAGTTGAAAATATTTTTTGAATAGAGTTGCCACCTTTTTGGAAACTTATTCACTAAATTTCGTTAGGTCAATTTATTATGTTATTTTATATTACAATACAAGTTTAAAATATATGTATATGTATATACATAATAATATAAGCTGAAAATATTTTTGAGTGGTATTGCCATCTTTCAGAAAATTTAATTCACTAAAATGTATTGTATTATTTGTAAATGCAAGCAGTTAAAAATATTTTTTTGAAGGGTGTTGCCACCTTTTTGGAAATTTCAGTTAATCAAATTTGTTTGTAGACATACATGCATATGTACATACATACGTTTTGTGCTATTGAGAAATATTAACAAGCTTGCAGTTAAAAATATTTTTTAAATAGGACTGTCACCCTTTTAGAAATTTAAGTTAATAAAATTTGTTGAAAAAATTTATTGTGTTTTTCAAAAATATAAATGAAGCTGCAATTGAAAATATTATTGAGTAATGTTGGCACCTCTTCAGGAAATTTAATTCACTAAATTTTGTTAGATAAATTTATTAGGTTATGTTGTATCAACAATACAAGCAAACTTAAAAAAATTGTATGTACTTTTGAAAAGTGTTACCACCTTTTTGCAAATAAATACAATTTTTTTTGGATCAACTTATTGTGCTATTTAGTTAATATAAACAAGTTTGCAGCTGAAAATATTTTTGAGTAGTGTTGCCACCTTTTTAGGAACATTAATTCACTAATTTTTTTTTTAAATAAGCATTTTGTGTTATTTAGAAATATAAGCACTTTTGGAACTGAAATATTTTTGATAAGTGTTGCCAGCTTTTTTGGAAATATAATTTAGTACCATAGAAATAGTTAAATTTAGCTTGAAATTTATTATTTATTATATAATATTGTATGGCTATAAAATTAAACAAGAAGAGTTGTATGCTTAGAAATAAAATTATATAAACAAATCGCTTCATACAGAAATAGGTTCTAATTGAGATAAACAGATACAAACAGCTAAAACGAGAAACCAACTACACAACCCACTCAATGCATTACAAAATCAAATAACTTCTCATTATGTTTATTTATTGTTATTACTATTACTTGCCTATTAAATAAACTAACACTAAGTAATGATTACCGGTAATGATTAGCATAAAAATAATCATATGAAATTCTCGCCAGTTGATAGGAATTTAAATGACGGGTTAGCTACATTTTACATAAAAATAATTAATAAAACTGAAAATAAGAAAATTGAAAAACAGGTTAACTAGCTGGCTTAACCCTTTTGCAATTCGAAACTTAAGCACAGGCAAATGTGTGCGCATGCGTTTCTTGTTTGTGCAATAAATGCTAAATTATAGCACGCAAACGCTTGGGCTGATTTCATATTTAACTGGTTGTAAGAACATTTTGGCATCCATTAATGTGATAAGACGCTGGTGCACGCATATTGTTAGCATAACATATAGTTGTTGTTGTGCCGCTGCGTATAGCCGCTGAAGAGCGCGCGTGTGTATCGCATCGCGCAGCGCCATTAAGCCAAGTGTAAATGTGCCACGGAATTGGTGATTTTGCGTTGGCAATGCGAAACTGTAACGCATTTCAGTAGCGATAAACACGCAATCAACATGAATTTGCTATTATGAGCCCGCGAGACAGAGAGCGCGAGAGAGAGCGCGAAAGCAAAGGCTGAGGGATAGATATTGAAGGAAGATGTGGCGCAAAATTGAGCCATGGACAGCAAGAGCAAAATATTATTTTAATAAATTGTGTATGAAATACGAAAATGCGAAAATTAAAAGTGGAAATTTATAAAATGAGCTTATGACTGCACTTTGGCTCAGCGAGTTCGTTGCTTAAGTCTTTTGTGCACCAGCCCATACTTTGCATTGAGGCTTGAAAGCATTAAAATTTTCGCCAACAATTTGCAAAGCAAAAATTTCAGTTTATGTACATGTGTTTGTTTGTACATATATATACACATATATATATATACATTTATATACACATTTATATAATAAATACATTTGTGCACTTGCTTACACACCATCGTATGCAGTCTCTTGCACTTGGCGTCCACTTACCCGCTGTCTGTGCCAGTCGTAAGCTGACATAATTCAAGATAAGCACCATCTCACACATGCTTAGACCTTTCACAAATTATCTCCTTCATTTATTTTATACGCCGTTGACACAACGCCGTCGCTGCGCCACACCGACACCGCAAAATTGTTGCTACACATGCGATATTTGACTTACGCTACCCCATCCCCCCTTGGTCAGGTGACCCGTTCGCTGTGCGCTGGTAATTTAGAAGGTTTTAAAGTGTCTGCTAATGGCTCGAAGAGCTTGCTGTCGCCGATAACGAGGCATATTTGCGGCCAGCAGCACAGGCAGAAGAGTTCTTTCTTTAATTCTCAATTCGCTGTTTTTCTTTTTTGTTTGCTGTCGTGTTTGTTTTTAATTACACTCGTGCTGTATGTGCTGCTCTGTATTTATTTATTAGGTTTCGCGTTGCATATGCAAATTTCGCCGGGCACTGCAAATGTCTCGTAAAGTTGTTGTTTTTATGTGCGCGCAAGMAGAAAGCGAAGATATCAAAGTGAAATTCTGAATTAATTATTACTTTGTATGATAGTGAAAAATTATGTTAATTTAGGTGTTAAATTACTCGGGCTATTAATTTAAATAGTTTGTGTTCTATGGCGAGGTTGACGAGGGAATTTACAAGGAGATGAACTTGAATTATGCGATTTCGTTTGTTGTAATGTGATGTTATAAGTATATGTATATGTACATATATATAAAATTATTCTTAAGGTGACAGATATTGGGATGCTGATATAATATTTTATAAGAAAACTAAATTTTTTAATTTTTTAAACATTTCTGGAATATTTTGTGCTAATGACGTGATGAATTCTTTCATGAATTTTATTTATTAAAAAAAAACAAAACTGGCATAAAGCAGCTTGAGAAAACTCAAAACTTACCTAAGTATTATATGATACTAAAGTCGTTATTTTTTTGTAAACGGTAGTTCAGGTTTTCAGCACGTTCATGCTGCATAAGGAAACGAAGGGAATCGATGTGGTTTTTGAAGGAATATCTCAAACATATCTTAAAATTCTCTAAAACTTTTGTACGAGATTTCTGCGTTTTTTGAACTACGGACGTTAACATCTTAATATCAAGACCAATATTTTTGTTGTTATTTTTGTAGCGGCAAAGATATTGCTGAAGCAATTTTGGGCAAAGGTGCCGAGTTGACAGTCCTTTCCGGTTAAAAACCCAGTCCGTTCCGGTTATCTAGACCCGACTGTTGTGGGAACAGACCACACTTCATAGTTGAAACTGCTAAGGGACACATCAACTATAATATAAAAAAAAAAATATTTAAAAAAAACTGGCGTATGACTTGTTTTAGAGAAAAAGTTTAAAGAATTGAATTTTGTCATGGATTGACCATTGATCATTGGATGGGATGACTGCCGTTTCGAGGAAAACACCTTTAAGGGCTACAACTAGTGTGTATCCTTCATAGCACAAATAGCACACTAAAATATCAAATCGATATCTCAAATAGCTTTGGAGTTACAGCCATTCAAAAGGTAGCCGGGCAGTGCAACTCGATCCGTCAGTTTTTTTTTTAACGTGTATTTCTCGAAACGATATTCTTTAATTTTTTTTTTTTTTTTGAGTGGTAACTCGAAGACAAATGATTCGATTAACCTGAAAATTTTTGTCCGCCTGTTCTTTACACACAAAAACCCCCTTAATTATTTGCTCTGGTCTAGTGGTAGTTATTTAAAATCCCAAAAATCAACGTTTTTTGAGGCAAACCTGCTGCACATTTAAGATAGCATTGAAAAAATTTTGTTTTATTTATAAATTCCCAATACTTTCTAGACAGAATGTATAATTTAAATTTGGAACGAATGCTTCAAATTGTTAACGTTAAATGAAAACATATAGGCCGTACCCACACATACATATGTATGTCCAAATTGATGGCAAGGATGCCGCCTCCATCTTATGAGCTAAAGAACTTTGCAGTTTCCAAGTGATTCCGCCATGGTCAGGCATACAAACGAGACTGATAAAGAAAGACCTTGACCCTGTTGGTTGGGGGGAGAGACATTCGGAGACTAATCTTGAGCGAATAGTGAGCGAGCTCAATGCTAGTATTGTCACATTGCTTGTAATTGTTGTTTGTTAACCACGCGAGCTTCAACCCATCCGTAAAGTTCACTGAACCTCTTTTCTAGTGATTACACCCATACACATATATCGTGGGGCACGTAGCACTTGAGCTGAGAAGAAACCAGCCGTAATAGACATTTGGAGTTACCAAGTACAACCAGATAATTCTCCAACTAGTCTTTCCAACGAAGTGGCGGTCTTCGTCTTCCTCTACTTTCACAGGCGGGTATTGTATTGAATACTTTCAAAGATGGAGCATTCTCATCGATCCAGACGACAAGGCCTAGGCGTTTATAGCGCCATAATCCTCATATAACTCATAATTACGCATACGATCATACTTTTTCCGCAAAACCTTTCTCACGAAAACTCCAAGCGCTGACTCATCAGATGCTGTCTTCATCCATGCCTCTGCACACTGTAGCAGGACGTTAATGACAAAGTGCTTGTAGATAGTGCCTTTTCTTCGTCGAGAGAGAAATGAAGTTTTCAATTGCTTACTCGGTTCAAAGTAGCACGTGTTGCAAGCGTTGAGTTTCAAGATTGACATTGTTGTTGATGTTGATGCTGGTTCCAGGATAGACATTGTTGTTGATGTTGATGCTGGTTCCAAGATAGATGAAATTATCCACGACTTCGAAGATATGACTGTCAACCAATGACGTTGAAGCTAGGCCGCTAGTGCGATGAAGGTTTGTTTGTTGCCAAAGTATCCAGCCTGGAAAAAGAAAACTAACGCTGCGGTGCTTACGGCCAATAATATCGATGTCATCGTCGTACACCAGCAGCTGTACATAGAAGATTGTACCGTCTCAATTCCGATCTGCAGCTCGAATTACTACCTCCAGAAATAGGTTGAAGAAGTCGCACAATAGAGAGTATTCCTGTATGAAACCTCGAATCTTTTGATATTGCTCAACATTAGTTTACACAGCCGTATTAGTTTTGCGGGGATACCAAATTCAGACATAGCGGCATAAAGGCAGTTCCGTTTCGTGCTGTCATAAGCAGATTTCAAATCGAGCAAGAGGTTGTGTGTGCCGATTTTCTTTTCATGGCTTCTTTCCAAGATTTGGGGAATGGCGAATATCTATTCAGTTGTTGATTTTTCTAAAGCCGCACTGATATGGTCCAATCAGTTTGTTGACGTTGTCTTTCGCACACTAAGCTCGATAAGACCTTATATGTCAGCTTCAGTTCTAGTTCTTCATACTCACACATTTTGGTTTCGGCCTTTTATTGTCTCCAAATGCATCTCGCTTTCCTCTTCAAATCTCGGTAAAATTAATTATCGTTAAATATAAAATTGTACTAGTAGTTGCGAAATATTGATTATTTTTCTTGCTATAATAAGATATGACATTTAATATCAATAAGAAATACTTGTCTATAAAAACAATAACTTCAATATTTGATTTGAACACAGACGCTTACTCGAATCATTAAACGCTAATTAATTACAATCGGTACTCATTTTTAATTATTGTAAATATTAATTATTAATAATAATTTAAATAAAAAACAGTTTTAATTGCTTAGACACAGCTCAACTTCATTACCAACGGGCTCCACTCATCCCAACGCCAGCTTTTTTATGGCACTCGCGAATTTCGCCACAAAACGATGATTGCTGCCGAGTGATCTGTGATACGATCAATTCTATGATTTTACGATGCGCCGTGATTGCGCTGACTGAAACGGCTTGTAACGAAGTAACAGTCGATCGTAATGGCTATACAAATGCCAGCAGAAGTCTGCGTGTACGAGTGACGTCGATGGATGCGCGGCTGGGTGCGTGTGCCATCAGCAATTGATGGTGATTTTAAATGACGCGAACATGTTTTTGTCAGCTGCCTACTGCTTGATAATTATCCGACGCTCAGCCGGGCAGGTGAGCAAGCCCAGCGTCGTGAAGCGCTGAAGGAGTGAGCGCGGGGGTAAAAAGTTTAATGTAAACCGGATTAATTAGCGTCTGCAGCGGTGACTAGACAACAGATTGAACAGATTGAGACGTAGGCAGGTAGGACGCGGCTCGAGGTAGCAGCCGCCAACTCGCTTACAACAATTAACGGTGAGGATACAAGCGTTCAAGTTACTGCTGCTGGAGTTTGGGTTGTAACGCGCGCTTCGGAGAATGCTCATTACGGCGCGCTTAAATTGCCGACGATCAAATTAAACACTTTTTCTGCGGTGAAATGTTGACAGCGTCACGATCGTAAAGTCAACGAAGTTATTTTCTCATCACTGTCAACAATTAATTGCGGCGCGTACATATATCGGGCAGCGCGAGCTTTAAATACAGCGCTGAAATTCCAAGCATGCCACGCGATTGCCGATTGAGTTGTTTTATATTGCGCTAACAACGGTTAAGCGTAGCGTTTTAATAATCAATGCTTAGTCATGTCTTATTTCAGCATGCGATCACGACGATTATCAAATATTTGTCTCGAGGCTTAGAGGTGTGTGCGTAAGAAAAAGCTTGAAAGGGCTGCTGTGCCTGGAAATATTTATGTACAGGGTGTGCTTTCTTTATTTGTCGAGCAGCCACGATGGTATATCGAAGATTTTGACACGCTTGTTTGACTTGAGCTCGTAGGTGGTCTAAGTATGTTGACAAACACATTGCTTTTCCGGAACCCTAACAGAAGGAAGTCATTGAAGCCAAACCTCGAGTTGTGGGTCAGCCAATGTATATTCTGAACCAATCTTGTTGAAAGACCTTTCCAGGACATTTCAGGCTGACATTATGGTAGTCAATCCACATATTGATCTCTTCTTGCTTTCGTTTAGTTCGAAAAAGATCTGGTTTAGGAACATATTTTGATGCAAAAATTCATTCGTTGGTCATCAAATTTCGTTGCATAGACTTCTAGAATTGCGCTGTACCGAGTTTTCTAAAAGATGAGGTTTCGTAATCGATTGCCCATTAAAGGTCGAAGTTATTCCGTGTGTATCGACCAACATGAAAGCCGCCACACCCAGTATGTATATCGATATGTATCAATACTTAAATTAACTTCGAACCCGGTTTTATGTCAATCATAAAGTATTGCGTGATAATGTTATGTAGCTTGTGGCATGTGGCAAGTGACAAGTTGGCAGTATGTCGCTAGCGAGCAATTTGTTTTAGACACAGTTGCCAAGTACAACGAAAACAAAGTATTAATTATGTGTAGTTTAATAAGATGATAAAGAAATGAAGAAAATAATATTTCAAGAATGTGGCGCCAATGAATTTTACAGTGGCTCTCGCTTCGAGTTGGAAGTAATAACTGAAAATGTGTGAAGCTCAAGGAGAGTATAAAATTTTGACCAAAAAAAAAAATATGTTAAAGAACTTTGAAATGTGAGAAAGTTCACTGAGAAATCATCGTTCATAGCCCTTGTAAGACTAATAAAATAATTTCACTTAACCTAGCTTAACAAGTAATGAACTAGCGTACTAATTTATACTTGGCAGCCAATCGTTTAAACAACTCCACTCTCTTTTTGAGCTCAATTGTGGAGCCTGGATGATTATGTCTCGATTATGAATAAACTCCCATTATTTGCGTGGATTTAAAATTTGGGAAAATAAACTGAGTGTAAGAAAATTAACAAGTGCGTCAAAACGGGCGTGTGTGAAAAAGTCTTCAATGTGAAATGTTCCTTTGGATGTTATACTCGTACAGAGTAACTTATTCGCATTACTCTTACATTTCATCCAATTGAAACAACTTGATCAAGAATTCATGCATTAAGTCTCACGCTTTCTAGCACGAGTAGTTGAGAGCATTATTTTTACTTAGAGTTTTTATAGAAAAATATCCCAATATCAAACTGGAAGACACATAATCTGAAAGATAACGAATATACGATAATTCTGGATTCCAAAATACAAACAAGATGTCTTGATAAAATTAGAACGAAAGCATGGCCGATTTAAGTGTACAAGGCAAAATCCACAAAAACGGAGACCCCACAATCTGCGTCAACTACCGTGAGATAAGTCTTTTCCACATCGCATATGAGGTGCTAACGAGCGTATTATGTGAAACATTAAAGCCCACCGTCAACAAACTGATTGGACTTCATCAGTTTGACCTCAGCCCTGGAAATCAACTATCGATCACATATTCATCATGGGTCAAATCTTGGAAAATTTGGTATCCCCGCATAATTAATGCGACTATGTAAACTGACGTTGAGCAATACCAAAAGCTGCCGTCAAGATTGGGAAGAAAATATTTCGAGCTGAATCGAGAAGACAGAATACAGCTGCCGGCATTCGCCGATGATATTGTTACAATTGGCTTCAACATCCGCGCCGTTAGTTCTGCCTACTCCAGACTGGATAAGGAAGTGAAGCAAACGGGTTTGGTAGTGAACGAGTGCAAGACGAAATATCTCCTGTCATCAATTAAATAGTCGTTGCATTCGAGACTTGGTTCACACGTCACTTCTTGACAGTCATAAATTTAAAGTCTTCGACAATTTCATGTAGCTTGGAATCAGCATCAAAATCAAAAGCAACTTCAACATTGAAAAATAACGCAGAATAACTCAAAGGCAATGGATGCTACTTCGGGCTGAACTGGAAATTGAGAAGCAAAGTTCTCTCTCGACGAACAATGACGAAACTCTAAAATAAGATGAGATCAGCTTTGATCGTTGAAGTATTTGCGTGCAGAAACAGAGGTCCGTGAGAGCGGTCAGATGGAGAAGGCCCTGACTGCACTTGGTACCTCCTTTTGTTAACTCGGCCATAAACACGTAAGCGCTGTCCACGTTAGTAAAGAAGAAGCAGATATTCAAAATGTTCAATATAAGGTAAGAGAGAGAGAGAGAGAGGGCTTTTAACCGTTATTCAGCAAAAAACAACCTGAGTGAGTTAATACGACTACAGCTTTCCCTTCTGTTTTCTGCTAAGCTCTTCGAGAAAAGCCCCGAATAAGAGATCCATGCAATATGGATATTATATCTAACACTTTGAGTCTACATAAGGAAATTATACTATAGCTGCTTAGAAACTTAAATATTTGAGAGGTAATGACAAATCTCACCGCATTTTGGTAAAAACAACCTTGTCCATATTAAAGTATACTTCAAAAACCTTCAACATTAAATATTTTTCAAATATAAGTGGCATCTACATTAAATTTTAAGCACACAAAACAAAACTTAATCCCACTGTGCTGATATTGTAACCACTAAGCAATGCTCTCGACTCCCTATTGGGCACTCAAAAAGCATCAGCAGTAACTCGAAAGACAGGCGCTGCGTCCGAAATATAACCAGTGATGCCAGTTGCTATAAAAAAAACAAAAACAACAACAAATATGCAAAACAAAACTCGCATAAAAATCGCTGATGAATGAAATTTTCAATAAACGCTGAAACAAATGTGCCATAAACGGCGCCAACAACAGCAACAATTGCGCATAAAATAAGCTTAATGCAACAACAGTAATAAAATAATGAAAAAAAGCATGCAGCCCAAAACTTGCATGCAACAATTCGTGCGAGCTCCACTGCTTGCCACAGTGCAACAGGTAATCAAAGTAGCAAGCGAAACAGTTGGAGGCTGGCGTCTACGCTACGCTGTCTGCCTGTGCGCCTGTCTGCCGAGACTGCGACCACCGTTGACGGCTGCGTCGCGGAGCCACGCTCAGCTGTCAGCCACATCGTAAAAGCTTTTGACATGCAGCAACAGTGCATCAGCATCTCAACTTGACATGTTGCAGCCACACAGTTTGAGCCTAATTATAGACGCGCGCGGCGCACACACACACGCACACAAATGCAACAGCCTGTCTACATGGAGCAAGAGTAGCTTGTGGAGCGAAAATGGGAAGGGGTATGAGTTGTTGTCGAACTTTTTAAATGGTTCAACTAACGCCCGTGAAGTTTTGGGGCACTTGTAGGTATTGAGCGGCAGTTGCAGTTATAAATACCCTTGGTGCGCCGAAAATTTTGAAGATGTGTCTGAAATAACCATTGTCTAAAGTAATAAGCTCATTTCCTTCATTCAAAAATGTGAAAAAAATCTTTAGAAAAGTGAAAAAATTCATTAAAAAATTAAAAAAAAAAATCCTAAAAAAATTAAAAAAAAAAAAATATTGAAAAAAATCTCTCTTTTCTTGCGTGCTTTGCCCCATTGGCGCTTCATGGTTGCATGCTACATGTTGCATGTTTTGTATTTAATGCCTTCACTTCTTCAAATATTTTTTCTTTACAATTTCGAACGCTTTAAATTGGTAGCAATTCGCTTTGAGCAAATAAAATTCGTGTGTTTTGTGGAATTTACTACTTGTTGCTGTCAAGTTGTTTCGTAAACTGTCAGTACGGCCATTTACATACGGACAAACAAGCTGATCAAACCAGCTACGGATTACTGTGATTCTTTGATGAATGGTTGAGCTGAAGTTAATTGGACGTGTGTCTGGTGTATTAATTTTAATTTTCAATTTAAACAGTCTCCGGGCGCTTTTTGGCTTGTTTTTGTGGGAAACATGATCGAAAAAGTGGAAACTGGCTGACACTTACTTTTGGAAAGCATATGAAATTAGATTTTAGATTATTTGTATATTTTCCAATACGCCAAAAACACTCGAAACCTCTGTTAGATGGAATAAACTAACCGATTGTCACAATGTCAAGTTCTATTTATAGAGTCAGTCTGGTTTTTTCTTTACCCCAATTACTCGTATTCCCCACTGGTTCATATGCACTCTGGACAGGCATTCCCAAGTCACACGAGTTGGGTCTGTTGGTTTTGTACCGTGTAAATTATTATTAGCATCAGCTAAATCGGCCTTGACATATTCCAGGTTGTCTTTGGTCTGCCACGAGTTCTGCTAACTTGTGGGAAAGTAAAACCCACGTTCTGCTATCCGGAATCTTGTAAAGGTTTTATCAACATCAGTCGGTCCGTCCTATGTTGGTTTCTTTAACACTGCGTTCTTATAATATTCTTCTTCTTTATTGACGTAGACATCGCTTAGGCGGTTCTTGTCGTTCACTGTTTGGTGCCAATTATATGTTCCAAGACATTCCAAGTGTAGTCCGGTCCTTCTCCACATGGTCTTTCCAACGGAGTTGAAATCTTCCTCTGCTTCAGCTGACGGGTATTACGTTGAACACTATCAAAGACGGAGTGCTTTCATCCATTCGGACGAAATGACTTAGGTAGCGTAGTCTCTGTCTCTTAATTCGCTGAATTATGTCAATGTCTTCATTTACCTCATACAGCTCAACGTTCCATAAATCTTCCGCTGAACTTTTTCCCCGAAAACTCGTTATGTCGACTCATCAGCTGTTGTCATCGTCCGTGCCTCTGCACCATATATGTAGCTGAACGGGGATGATGAGTGACTTGTAGAGTTTGGTCTTTGTTCCTGTAGAGAGGACTTTACTTCTCAATTTGCAATTCAGTCCGAAGTAGCACTTGTTGGCAAGAGAGAGAATGTGACATTGTTGCTGCTGTTAATGCCGGTTCCAAAATGGACGAAATTATCAACGACTCTTTTGAATTGATGAAGGACTTTGATCCGATCACAAATTTGATGTGCCGATTCTCCTGTCCTCTAGGTCGCCGGCGATTTCACTGCCGATATGTTAACCTCAGTCTTACCTATGGAGTAGGGGAAGGTGATACACAAGCACTTGGTGATGAAGGCTTGTGGTGTCTGTATGAAGGAATTCGAGATCAGTCATGTCTCTTCTCCATATGTCTAAATCATACATGCGGAGCCTATTCTGATCTTTATGTTATATTGCGAACTATCCGTTGAGGATTGCAGTCGTCCAAAAGTCGACTACTACTATGCTTCTGAGGTAACAGCAACTGTCCACGACCTCGATGTTCTGATTGACAATCTTTATTTGCCTTCTGTTGAAATAAATTACTGTCATGTGCTCCATTTAGGACTGATCCATTTAAGTTCCGAGATAATAGAGGATATCAAGCTCTCTTATGACTCGACTCAACACATTTTGGTTAATATTTTGTATATAAAACGTTTCACTGCTCGCCTTGTGCCGAAAGACCTGAATCGTTTGTCAAAGCGACGTGAAGTAGAGGTCTCAAAAAACATGGTTGATAACCGAAAAACTGAAATAGAAGCACTGAAGGAAATTCCAGGTCTCAAAAAAGATACTTGACAATCTTGAAACCCCAAATGCAGGTACTGAAGGTTATTTCAGCCGAGGCTTATAACAAGTGTTTGCAAAATTTGAATAGGCGTTGTCATGCTTGTATTCGATGACGAAGATATTAGTGATTTAAATTCGGGGAAATGTAGTTTCTGTCTACCAGTCTGGGTCGAAATTGATCGTCATATGATATATGCCTATTTCGACAGTTCGTGTCAGTTTGACTGGGTTATTGAACTTTTCCTTGAGGAATATCTGTCGCAAAAGTCCATGACCTCGAGTTTTGTGTGAGTTTCCGTATGGTAGATAAAGCGGTCTTACCATACTTCAACGGTTTGGTTGAAAGGTTCGCTGATATTTGCTTGGAATATTTAGATTATCTTGTTAGGGATTCCATTTATACTTAATGGCAGCCAAACTGAACTTCCTTGAATCACGTCGCATGCCTTGTAGAAGTAAAGCATGTTTCCAGCATCTATTCAACTCGAAGGTAATGTGCTAGATGGTGTTTTTTTAATTTCTAGTTGCATTATGCTACGATCAGATCTCACAAAATTCCCTCAATGCTCAACAATGAGTTTTATTCCTCTAGTTAATAACTAAGCCACTAAGTCGGCCCAAGCTCTTGTCACACTTCCGAAAATATTTATTTGCCAACTATTCACCTTTGACACAACAAAACCGAAAATTTTGCGAAGTAAAGTGCAACAACAACAACTACAAACAATGTCTACATACACACTGCACTTACGCAACGCACTTCAACATCGCATCGATCAGTCGCACTTAGTTAATTACACCAATTAAAAGCCGCAATAAGAGAAACAAACATAGAAATGACCGCAGCTGAGGCTTGCTGTCTGTCCATACAACGCTAACGCCGAACTCCAAGCCCCAAGCTCCAAAAATACGCCCAGCGCACGACACATGACCACTGTCACTCGAGTGGTGTGCTGCGCAGGCGCACCTCAGGCTGTCGGACAACTCGCCACGCTTCTTAGCAGTAGTAGGCAGTGGACGCTCGGACGTGGAGTGTACACACTTAAACAATGTTGCGTGTTAGCCACAGTTTAGACGTAATTTATTAACAATTTTCAACACAAACTTACAAGCGTCAATACTTCCACTACATTCCGTATGACCGTATGCTCACTTAAGACGACACAAACTCGTCCTAATGCGTGTTGTTGCTATTGTTGTTGGCAACTGTTGGTTGTTTTCACTGCAGACGCTTTCGTGCAAACTGCCATGCTGATGGTTAATGGCTGAAGGCTGTCGCCTGGTGCTTGTCGGTTGTCGGTTGCCTGGGCTGGCTGGGCGCTTGACTCCGGGCTGCTGGCTGTGCTGACCGTTCTTGTCCGGTGGCAATTAACGCACATGTTTCCGAGAGAAATACGAGCAACCATTTGCTGGACACACAGACAAAGATAAAAAGCAGTCGGAGATTGCGGTGGCAACAATTTCGCTGATTGTGGGTTCCCCAAAGGCGGTAGCCAGAAGGGGAGGATGTGGCTGCACTTCTGGTTTACACTCGCATTATGTTGCGGATTCGTGGCTGTTAGCTGCTGTATTGCACACTGATTAACACATAACTGGCTACGTGAGAAACTTTATTGACATTTTCTATGCCGAAATTTCAGGCTTGAGAAATCTTTAATATGCCAGTCTAAATTGTCATTGTAATTTGAGTTTTTCGATTTATTTTACCCTTTCTTTGTGCTTGCCACGAATAATCCCATTTGAACTATTAGAGTGTTCGTCCAAATATACCATCGCGTCTTTCCATTTTTGTCCTTTCTTCCATTATTGTCCGATGAAAGCTGGAAAGTGAAGAAGAAATTGTCTAGATATTTAGCCTCATCCCGTGAGTACGGTTGGTACAGTGTCTAGTGAGAATGCCTATCATTGCGGCGATGTAAGTCTTGCTAAGAGCTGTCAGTCTGATGGACCTTTTACGTTCCACTCAGGCTGGCTGCCGACCAATGCTTACTCTGATTTCACAAAGCCCCAGACTCAGCGTTCGAGTGCCCGAAGAAGTGGACTCCCTACTCGTTCCCAACCGTATGGAATTAGACTTTTTGGTGGAAGCTTATCGCCTTTACAATTTTCGACGGCTACGCTGTGGCTAGACACCCAAACAACTTTAATATTTTTGTGGCTTAGTGCTACTGCTAGTAAGATCATGCAGTCCTTGCTTAATTTTCAGCTCACTGTGTGCGAATAAAAACTCCCGACAGAAGACTCTTCCTGTTGTCGCTGGATTCCTCCGAGTTGACAGTCCTTGTTTCGGGTACGTAGACCCAATAATCTAGGGAACGGATAGAAGATTTCCCTTCTAACTTTTCGCTCGAGCTTCGATCCATCTGACGGACGTATCTGCCCAGTTATCATAGATGCAGTCAAAGTGTGAGAGGATTTCGGAATATCCCTCTATGGAATCCTTAATGTGTTTAGTAGTTATGAAAGTCCAACTCCAAATTCATGATCATAAGACCGACTCCCTTCCAATATATTGACATTGTGAAAAGGATGCTCACTCTAGCAAGCTTATCGGCTTTGCAGTTTCCAGCGATTCCGCTGTGACTGGGCACGCATACAAGTTTCATCTGGCAGGAGTTTAAAGCTATTGGTAATGAGGTCATTCAAACCGTCACTGGTATTTAGCGAAGCTTCATCAAGCTCAAAGGCGCGAAATTGAATAATCAACATTCGGAAGCATATCGAGGTTCATTACCGAAGACTTTTTGTGCTCGATGGGGATGCGTTTATATCCACAACTTTCTAAAACCATGAATAAGCTCAATTATTTTCTAACAGATTTTACTACTTCCAAACAGGGTTAGGTCCGCATCAAATCCGGTAATGTAGAACCTGCTGCTGTGGTCCGTTTGTGACCGCCCGAATTATATACTAACCTAATAGGAAAGGTATTAGTTCCCAAACGAGAGTTTCTACTGGTTTTACATCTAATTCTAAGGCGTAACCTACATAGAAGCTTGTCTGTGACTCAGTGGTATTCTCATATTTACCTCTTTCGTAAAAGATTGATTTACTTATATATATAACAGTTTTCCAAAAAATGTCCCTCAAACTATTATATTTCTGAAAGATAAGCCACCACCCTCTAACCGAATGAAGAGTTCAAAGCTCAACTCCCGATTCGCAAATGAGCCGCATGTTGGCGTTACTCATCGCAACATCCACACGAAAGACGTGCACATCAAACGCCACAAACTCATAAATCTCTGCGCTAACTAGAGTTCCCACAAGCCGCAGGAAAAAAGTAAAACGCAATGCCGAGTGACGGCGCAGTCGACGTTAAGTGCTTGTACATGCAAATTTAGCCATAAACAAACGCGAAAACCACAGAAATACGTGGGTACAAACATACATTTGCTTGTATATTAGTGGCTACGCGCCCAAAGCCCCACGCAATATGCAATGCACGAACGAGTCTCTTAAATATTCTTTCACTTGCAAGTGGCTTTCGGCGTACGCGATCGTCGCTAACAATTTCTGCTGCCTTTTTCTTGTTTGGCATTTTCGCCTTTCCGGCTATTTGCGCATGCGCAACGACGGAAGAAGAAAGGCGCCGCCATCCATTAACTCAGCCGCCGCGCTCACTTATCAATTCCAAGCAGTGCGATGGCATTTTCTGTGCGGGACGCGGGAGTGCGCTTCAGCCGCTGGACTGTGTTGTCCATTATCGCAAGAGCCGAGTACACGAAGCTTTTATTTATTTATATTTTTGTCTTTCTTTTTTGCTTGCTCTGCTGCCACATACGTCTTTAGCCGATTTCCGAGCGGCGATTTTTCCAATTGACTTCATTCCGTGGCGCTGAATAGTAGCCGATCGCAGGATCGCGCCAGGCTTTGTGATAAATACAATGCCGCACCGCAGACAACAACACAATGCCAACAACAGCAGCAGCTATAGCGTAAGCAATACCAACACCTTAACTCAACTTCATGGCGATCCATCGCATGGCGCAACGGCGCACCGGTCGTGCCAACTTTATTTGCGCATGCGCCGACGGCTGCCAACTGACGTTGATCCCTTTAAATGGACTTTGTTTGAATTAATCGAAGTGATATTTCGCTTGTCCTGAATTCAATTTGCTGGCGCAATCGCTCGGCGTCCACAAACAGACCACGAAACGTTTCGCTCATGTCTTCAGACACATGGCGGCGCGGCATGCCACAGTTGCCCAGGCCGCGGCACAATCTCCACAATTTTCGCTTGGTTGCACATATCGCTATCGTATTCGCTTGATCCTGCCGATATTGCAAGTTTCCAACTATTTTTTTATGTTTGTCTTGTTTGCTTTTGTTGCCGTGACGGTGTACGTGGATATGGGAGACCGCTGAAGCCCTGCGGTTAACGAATGAGTTTTGTTCGATTTACCAGCGAAAAAATCAATTGAGAAAATATAAATATTCCCCAAATGAGGTTTCTGATGCAGACTGACATGAGTTGTGGTCCAAATCAATATTTTAGTACAGCTGTTGCGTGTGAGAGTGTATGGATATAAAAGTCATATATGTATGTATGCATATGTACATATGAAGATATGGTATTGGGTGTATTATGCCAGATTTTGTGCTGCGTCTCTAAAGAATACATATTTGTAAAGATTTGACTTAGCATAAAGAATGATTCTAAAATGATTTAGATATGCACCGTTCGATACGAAATTTTTTTGTAATTTTGAAGGTAATTTCGAAAATCCACTATCATAGAAATCCTCGTCCCTATTGCCAATACCTTTTGATAGTCGATTCTCACAAGCTCCTCTATTTATTTGCCACAGTCAGGAACAGATAGTAATCACTTGTTGCCAGGTCAGGATTATAAATTGGGTGCATAAGAATCTCCCAACACAGCTCTTAAGGCATCTAACGAGTCACTATCGCTGGGTGTGGTATGCCATTGTATTGTTGAAACAAAACTCCTCCCCTATTTCCTCCTCGAAAATTCATATTTTCTCCTGCAGAATTGTTATCTTGTTCTGATGAAGGGGCTTACTAAGTACATTGATACTGAGAGTGATGACGCCGGTAACTTGGTTACCGTTAGGGTTTCCCAAGTCAGTATGTTCGATGGTAAGTGCTGAAGCTAAGTCAGTGCACCTAACACAATCCTTCTGCGGGAAAGGACGAAGCGATTGATCGCTACAGCAGTAAAAGTCATGGAGAAGAGGCGTCGACATCATTGGTTCCCTTGGACGCACTTGTTGACAGTACCGATCTACATTAAGAGTTTGGCTATAGGAATGTTGCTCATGGTAGATGATCCCATGCTAAGCACACGACACTTTCTTGTAGTTCAATCCTGGCATGGCCATCGTTTGCGCCGGCTCATCACGGTTAAACTGCGACCTTTTCTGACCTTGACGTTGTCGTAAGAGACCTACTTTTCATCACTAGTAACTGGTTCTGTGTTAGCTCGCACCCATACACTGAGCTCCTCGGAATGATGATACAAACTTATTTAAACTGTACCCGAACTCGACGATTCCTAACATTTTATGGAGGAGCTTGGTGCATCTTTGACATTAAACTTTACGGAATGGGGCACGGAGTTACCGAAATTGCTTGAATTAGTCGTCTCTTCTTTGTGGTATGTACTCTCATGTTTTCTGACAAAACCGAGGGTTCTTCAAATGTTTAGTCCTACAATCAAATTATCTTTAGGAGATGTTTTTTCATAGACAAATTACAATTGAAATTTTATCACTTTCTGCGCAGGTGCAAATCTCGTTAGAAATATTTAAAGTTTGGATTTCCTCTCAAAATGATATACTATTCAAAACACCTGAATTTCAATTTTTTCAGGCTTTAAACTGAAATTTTTTATACTTCTAGATTCGACGAAATGCAGAACAAGCGAGGAGGATGTTGATACGCTGGAACAAGACGGGATATAATCCAAGTATTCCAATTCTTCGACTTAAAAGATATAAGGCAGGTGGAGAGGAAAAAATTTGGTATTTTAGCAAATCGACTGAGTTGATAAGGTTCAGCCTACCATCCGGGAGAACACAATTGTGACAATTATTCTAATGATAACCTAATTGGGCCGCCTGGTCTTTGCCGTTCTTTATCCTCCGTTTTACTAGGCATTTTCTGCAAATATTTGCTTCCCTAATAGATAATACTTTATACTTAATATTCAACTTATCCAAATAGTTTTTCAAAAGTTGATCTTTATTAAAAAACTAAGTGAAGTTGTAAATAACTTTTGTTCTTATTCAGGGCCTTTCAACGCCATCATCAGCTGATATCACATATAATACTTTGGGTACTAAGGATTCTGCTGTTATAACAAAAGACATATCCGAAGCCAATGTAGCCGCTCTAGACCAAACCAAACCGAAATTTATACCACAAATTATAATTTCAATTAAGGAGAGCATTTCTATTAAATTACACGCGGACATGTAATTAATTTAAGTGCCGATTCGATCTACAAGTACTAAAAAATAGCCAACACAAACGCCACGGATACTGCCGAAACCAATGGGCACTCTCATTAGGGAGTATGGCATTCTAAAGACGAATAAATGTGAGAACACCTTGCTGCTACTTATCTATTTAATGGATGTTAATTAGATTTCTTTCCGAAACATACACACACATGCATACAAACATACACAAAGACACAGCAACGTTCAGCGCTTGACCGGCAGTGCTGCTATGCGACATCAGCTCAGCTGCCCCCGCTACCTTTAAGGCAAGGCAAAAAACGTGTTGGCGAAGAGGCCTTCGCCTGTGTCTCCGTGGAATGCAAATAAATGATGTGGCGAGTACATAAATACATATTGAGCGGGGCCATAATAAGGTTAATTTTATTATTTGTTTGTAGGACTTCATTCTGTCATGTGTCTACATAGAAGTGTTTATGTGTGTGTGCTTATGTGCATAAGTATGCGTTTTATGTTGCTTCACAGGCAATTTTAACGAATTGAAATGGTGATCCTTATCGCTTAATGGTTGTCAATGTGATGCCATAATGTTTGTGTGTTGTAACAGTTGGTGGCCAGCGGTGCGTGTGTGTGTAGATATGTATGTATGCATGTGGTGTGTATATTTGTTAGTTTATATGACTTCGCTATCGAAATGATTTATGAAGTGAATGCCAGACCAAAGGATATAAAAAAGGATAATTGAAAGGTAAATGTAGCTGTTTATTATACAAATAAAGGGTAAGCCAATTTTAAGTTTAAAACGGAATGCTAACAGGGTTGTATTTCGTTGTTATTATTTTAGTTTAATTAATTATTTTTCCAGACATTATAAAAACTTTAAAAACTTTGGTAATAAAGAGTGGATACTCCCTTCAAGTGCGAAAAAAGTTAATGAAATTTCAAATAAGTGGCAACACTATTTTTTAAAACTTTGTTTCAATAAGACAAATTATTATTATTTTTGCACAACATTGAAATTCAAGTATCAAAAAAGTAAATACGATTTGAAATAGGTGGCAACTCAATTTTAAAAAAATTGGTCTCAAAGGACTAAATTTGTTTCTTTTGGCAATATGACAATTTGAAAAAGGTGGCAACTCAATTTTAAAAAATTTGGTCTCAAAGGACTAAATTTTTTTTGGTAATATGACTTTTTAGTGTTAAAAAAGTATATAAAATTCAACTAAGTGCATTTTTAAATGCTGTTTCGATAGCCGAATTATTTTTTTTTTAAGAAAACTGCCAGTTCCATAATATTTGTCTCGATTTTAAATTTAAATTTTTCATTTTTTAACCCGGCTTAATACTAAATTCAGGGCTGCAAGTCCTGGCAAAAAGAAATTTAAATATTTTTTTAATAATAAAATAATACTGTTAAGCTTAAACGCCAATAAGTGTATGTGGGCGCATAAATAAATAGTTATATTTAATAAATATATGAGAATTTTCAAATAGGTGGCAACTCTCTCATGAAATTTTTAAAAATATTTTTTTTTATTCTGAAAAGTCTGACTGCATTATAAAAAATAAAATTTATTTATCATAAATATTCTAAGTTTTATTTTTTTAATAGGTGGAAACATTTATTAAATAATTTTTATATAATTGTTTATTACTCCTTACAATCGGGTTAAGCTGCATACAACTACTAAATATAAAAAATATTATTTTATATATTATAGATACATAAATAAAAATCGTTTGCAGGTGGCAACCCACCCACCTTTTCATTTTTTGTTTTACATTTTAACTGCATTATTAAAAATATGGTTTAATTATTATTAATATTATATTATATGCATTTTTAATATATTTTTTATATTGGTGGCAACCCTTTTTTATTTGTTTCGTTTTCTATTCATTTGTTTTAATAATAGTTTGCGCCCTTACAATCGATTCAGTTTACCACAAACACTCATAAAGAAGAAGAAGTTTTTCCAATTTTATGGACCACCCTGTACAAGTGAACGCATTAACATAAATAAGCAGTAACAACAGCAGCATTAGTTCAAAGGTTAATGATTATCTCGGTGTTAGAAAATTTATGACTAATTGAATTTGCACAAAACTAAAAAAAACTTGTGTTTAATTTATTGGCATGTTCTTCTCAATAATAAATAATTAATAAATAAGAAATAGTTGAGCTTTTCTGCTTGTCTCCAATGAGCAGTTAAATAATTTATTCGAACCTCGAAGGCTGAACTGTCAAATTAAATATCAATCAAATTGTAGCAGCTTGTAGCCCAAATACACGGTCAATGGCAACTACTGCGCAGACTTTGGGTCAAAAGCAAAAACAACAACGAGAATGAGAACAGCGTTTGCATGCCACTAAAAGAAACGATCAATCAAGCATTAATGAGGTGTTGCGATCAAAATATAACCTGAAGCATGGCACAGGTCACCACGGACTAAAATTAAACTTATACCAGTACATCTACTAGCACATAATCGTATACGTATGTATGTATGTATGCTTATTAGCCCCTGTGGCGCTCATCGCAACGGCGCTTAAGACCAATTTTGATTCCGTGGACAATATCGATAGAAACATGAGCGATAATAACGCAGTAATTTTAACGACCACAAAAACAATGCAAGATGAGGGTAATGATTAGTTTGATGAAAAATTAATAATCACAATATTTTCGAGAAGTTGTCATAGTGGAGAAAAAAGCCTCAAATGTAATGAAATCTAACTTCAAATGACTTTTCTACTCCAATGTCTGAATCGAAGAGGGATGTTAGACTTTACATATCCCCACAGGAAAAAAAGTAACGCTGTGATATCTCACTTTCTTGGTGGCCAATTAACCGGCTCAAAACACTTCTGCTCACCGTAGTGTTCTCTGAATAAATATAAATAAATAAATATGTACATTGATTCTTCTTATTGAAATCAAGGTCGCCGAGATCACGCGCCTAAATGTCAAGTTCTTACCAAAAATATTTCCACCGGCCCACATATCACACCGAACCGTTATTTTACTGGAATAAAATGGCAATTCTTGAGCCTCTTCATGTTGCTATTCATCCCTACACGGCTACAAAGTGCGTTCCAAAGTAAACAGGACTTAAAAAAAAAGCAGAACAAATGTTTTTTTCTTCAAAATAAATGTATTTTATTCAAAATAGTATTTCGCTTAATTACATACACATTGAGACAGAAATGAGCCTCATCATTGAACAAAATTTGGCTCGAAAACGTCGGATCTTCTTGGAACTTTTCAAGAGTCCATAGAGCGAGGCGACGTCGCTTAGGAAGGTTGAGCGGCTTCAGTTCTTGCACAAGCTCTTTAAGATCTCTACGTAAAAGGCGTCTTGCCATAGGTCAATCTTGTGCTTGAATCACCCGTTAGTAAGTTGAAGTTAAGATTTATATGAGTTTATCGGAGGGTTAGTAGAAGTGACGATCAATTTAAACAGATCGTGAAGACTTTTGCGATTCCCTTTTCAACTAGCGACAGCTAGCTCTGCGTTTCTTACGATAGTGACATCCTGTAAAGCTTTTTAAGGCTTGTGAAGAATAATAAACTTACTGTCAATAACTTAAACAACAAAATATTAGAAGTAAAGGGCACCTCTTTAGTCGTTCTCACTAAGTAAATATCATCATTTTGATATTCTCTTAATCTTATCTTCTTCTCTTACTCTTGTATTCATGTCAGATTTGCTAGCCCCAGAAATGTTTCCGAAATAACTTTGACTGACGCTAGATATTCAGACTAATAAGTGCAATAGTATATAGTAGAAAGAAATGTTTTTCTTATTTCCGACCATAAGTAGAATGGGATAGTGCTTCGCTCTCTTCAAGCATTTCACTGTTGGATAGCTGGGTTTTGCGCTGACCTTTTCGGAAGATCGCTTTGGCCTATGATCGATCCCAAGATTTCAATGAACTTTTTCCCCTTAATAAGGCTAGCGTTCCTTTAGTTATGGGGATTCTAGTTGGTCATTGCCATACAAAATATTCCTTACAAGAACTTTGAGCGATCAGTTTGTGTGATTGCTATACTCGTATACTATCCGAACTTAAATCGATCTCAACTACTCCCAGAGGAAATTTGTCGAATATATTTCGTCAAATAAAAGCTTTTCATACAAGTGGTCTAATAAATGAGCAGTTTCTTGGTGAAAAAGTACGGGTGTTACATTTCAGATCTACATATATCTCAAAAGCTGAGGGACCAGTTCGCGTACCTACAGAGAAAGATAGTGATAGACAAACGTATATGGCAAAAACGACTCAGCTCGACACGATGATTCCTTTTGGTTCTTATAAACATTGCGTCAAACTTAATATACCCCGCCTTTGGTATACAGATCTCAACTTTTCCTCTGTATCATGAGTTGTGAGCGCTGGTAGCTAGTATATAGGTTAATAGACAAAATGACTAAAATATAAGTGGGCAGATCTACAATACTAGGTACTAATTTTTTTGATCCACAGTTTCTGTATAAGAGATCAACTCTCTGCTCTACGCTTTTAACTTCCATATCGAACACTTTTCCCACAAACATCCTTTGGAAGACAAGTAGAACACCATTGAAAAAAGGAAGTTTAACGCAGTAGAGGATCATAACTTTCATAGGCCAGTAGTTTTCTGATATTTTTCAACGTTTTGAAAGTTTTAAGTATGACAAATAGATATATTACGTATCGAGGTGGAACAATAACAGTTCGATGATCTCAGTTCTAATGTAATAAAGACCAAAGTAAATCGTTTTTTTTTTTCAATTTGACAACAGAATCTACAGTATAAGCAAAACTAAAGCACACACAGCAAAATCTAGAAGCAATGAAAATATAGAAATGAGCAGAAATCAAACAAAACCTAAATGTGGAATATAGTGAAGCAAACGCTTGAAGAACTCTTTCGACTGCAACCAGAATCAAGTAGGGCTCATGTCTGCCCATAGACAACAGCTAACTGATAGCAAGTGATATCAATGCGATAAGCGGATCAGCCGCTCTGGTCACAGCAGCAATAACAACAACAAGAACAATAACCACCACAAACATTAAGACAGGCATCAAGCGATCGCAGCGACGATCGTCAACCGCATCCACCGGCCATGTCAGCGTTATTTAAGGTTAATAAATAATATTGATTTGACTGTTCGTTGAAAATAAGACAAAGCCAGACACAGTCAGACACAGCCGAAGTCAGCGGCAACGAGCTGGGGTGCGTGCAACAACAACACTTTCACAGCGGCTACAGCGGTTAGTGGCTGCCAGGCGGCGACTGGCGTGCGGGACGTGCGGGCGTTGCAAGAGCGTTGGCTCGAGCGTCAGCATTGCGTGGTAGTCAGGAATTGGACGCGGCCAAAAAGCCTGTTGACAATATCTCGCCGTTTGCCCCGCAGCCGCCGCCAACGCGTCTCATAGCGCGTATCTCCAACATCATCTTCATGCTGTTGCTGTTGTTGTCGTCAGTATCGTCGCCAACGACGTGGTCGTCGGCGCACCGCAGCGGGATTAACGGCGCTTATCTGCTGATGCCGATCAATAAACGTGGAACCGCTGCATCGTAACTCTTAATGCGCATATCGATTACGCTGTCGTGCAACAAGTTGATAAATAATTCCCCATGTTTACTGTTTATGGTCGCGACTGTGTTTCTGAGTTGTTGTTGTTGTTGTTTCTGTTTTTTCGTTGTGACTGCGACGTGCAAGGCGACATAAATTTTCGGTGGAAGGATTCTCCATCTTCACAGAGTGGACAGGTTCTGGACTGTTTATATTGTGGTTTTATTTGTTGTTGTTTACTTTCTTTTTTGTTTCAGCATGGTATTAATTTCATTTAAATGAAATAAGTTAAATTTAATTGTTATGTTGGATGCTCTGGCTGCCATTGTGGTATTTCTGCTTGCATTTCTCCTTTGTTGGCCTTTTGAGTGTTGGATTACAGTATAGTTTGAAGAATGTTACGGCGTTACATGAAGTGAAACTGCTCTGTGACGGACAGGACGACATGCGGTAGAATTTATTTTTTATTATTTGGAAAACAGCTGAGGCCTCGTCAAGAGGCTCGTTGCGTTGCGTTTACAAAGCCTTAGAAGATATTTTATGGTATCATCTTCTAACTTCCATTAGCTTCTACAATAGCCCTTAAATGTTGCTCTTAGTCTGCTGGCCTGTTAGCATTTCTACAAGAGCTCTTATGTCATTCCTCTTGAATTTTAGTAGTCGGAATGTGCGGCCCATATTTAATTTACACCACGTTCATCTGCTTGTTGAGCAAGTTATGGACTGATTCCAGCGAGACTCAGTTATTGCTATAACCTGTTTGTCGACGAAATATCTACAAGTAGCCAGAGTCTAATTGTAGGGTACCTAATCTGCTTCACAGAAAATCATTGCAGCTTTATTGCGAAGCAGAAAGTTAGATTCACTAACAAGGCAATATTTCACTACATTCGATGAAACCACAATGGATTTGTATTTATAAGCGGAAAGAAGGTAGTTCCCTTTTTCTGGGATTCAAGCAGCGACCAACGAGCTCTACAATTCCGAACTAATGATCAATTTGACGCAGAATCGCGAAAAACGGTCTCGTTTTGTAATAACAAACATAACAACACGTCATTATACACTTTCGCCGTCGCCTTGCTCCAATTGTTCAAACAAGACCAAAAAACGAATGGCTGTCCCATCAACTATATTCTCAAAATTTAGTCCCAGACTTCTTATTTTTGGCCTGCAAACATTCAAGAAAACTCAACTTTTAGACGAATTAAAGAAGATAGACCATCACTGTGTCAAATTGGATCACCGAATCAAGTGTGTCAAACTTTAAGACTATTGAGGAATCAATCACTGCTTTTCGAAAATTTCCGTTTTATTTTTTAGGCTAAAAACTTTGAAGAGATCCAATTTTCGAATACTTTTCATATCAATTGGGGCCGTATGTGAGCAATAACGCGCCGAATATTCTCTTCTAAGGTGTCAATCATCTCGGCATTATCTGCGTTGACAAGTGACTCCATAAAATCCGGTCCAGCCGTGTTAAATCACACCAACTTGGCGGCCACGACACGAGATAATGCGCTCACCAAAAACTTCTTCCACTTAACTGATTGTTGCGTTCGCTGTATGACATATAGTGCCGTCTTCGAAGGAGTCAAGTTCATCCATATCAATGATTTCCCCTTCAGGTACTAAAAAGTTATTAAACATATGTATTAAACATTTATTCTTGAGTAAAAATATGGTCGCATTCATTTTTTAAGAAATGTGAACCAAAGAGTCTCTCTGCCCACAGAGTATACCAAAAAGTGACTTTTTGAGAATTTAGGGTCGTGCCAACAATGGCTTGTGGATTATCATTACTCCAAGTGCGACATTTTTGTTATTAACCCGTACCCAACAGGGAGCTTCATCGCTGAACAAAACTCGTTTTGGGCTCATTCATCAAAGCTGCGGCGCACTTGATGATCGATCGGCTTTAATTCTTGCCAAAGTTAGATTTTGTAAGCCCCCAAACCAAGATCGTTCCACAAAATCCTCCATGAAGTCGATGGCTACAGCTCACATTGTTGCGCGCGATGGCGAATGGCCTCATTCGGGTTTGCTTCGATACTCTCCTCCACACCATCTTTAGTTCGCACTCTATGGCACCTCTGAGGATGCGTGTTATCCACCAGAGTAAATGTTTTGCTAAACCGATCCACGGTTGCTCGAATTACCGACTCTGCAGCGTGATTATGTCGACCGAATAATGGACGCAGCGTGTGTTGCTTTGTAATTTTTTATTTACAATTAACCAGAAAGCATTGACTTCATAAAAAATAATGGCGTCAACTCCTTCGAAGAAAATTTCAAAGGTTTTTTTGTTTCAAAACCAGTAGCTGCTCAATAATAATTAAAATTGTAATTTGCATCACCAGCAAGCTTCCCATCACTCTTCACCACTTTGCCTCCCATTATATTTCTACCAAAATTTTCTGCGCTCTCCAAATAATGTATGTATAAAAGTATGTGCGCATGCGCCAATAAAAAAAAGTGTAGCTAACACAAGTTTCAACACGATTTCGCTGACGTCGTCGCCGCCTCCATGCGATCGATGCGCCTACGAGGACCACACAGGGTGCCACGGAGCTAACGAAGTGTTATAAATTGCCGAGTGAACGATGAGAAGAACAAGCAATTTACAACAATTTCGATTAAAATCAATATTTAATAATGCAAACACATGTACAAACAACTACAAATTATCAACTCACATATACGTATGTATGTGCGTGTGAGTGTGTGTGCAAATTTGCCTCGCTTGTTATATAAATAATGTGAATCGTGACAAGCCACGAGGATGACGGTGCACACAACAAGGCGCTACGACACTGCGGACCCTACGTTGGGTGGGTTGGACCGCAAGAAGACGCATCGCCCAGGGCTGGGTGATGAAAGCTTCAAACGAACGGCAAATATTTGTGTGTGTATGTGTGTGTGTGTGTGCGACATTTTGATGCAATAAACTTTGGTGGCAAGGAGAAGTGCTCTTGCAACCTCTTGTTGTTGTTGTAGACATTCTTGTTGTTGTTTGTTAGGTTGTTGCTGTTGCAATTTGTCAGTTGGCGGTTGGGTAATCACCACTTGTTATAAAGACTGTAATTAGGCGCCCATTAAAAGGGTGGTCCACGCATGTCCACCACACAGCTCCGTCCGTCCGTCCGTCGCACGTAGCCAACAAACACCGTCTCCGTTCGGCGAACACACACGCCGCGACCTGTTGCCACAACGTGTTCGGCCTTTGTCGTCGATCAACAATCAAAACACGCCCCTGCGCACGCCTAATAAATAACGCGCGGGCGCAAGTGAAAAATCGTCCGAAAGCCAGGCGAAAACGCGCGTTCCCATTTCAGCGTGCCATTCACTGTCTGTATGTTGCATTCGTTGGGGCTAAACAAATAGGCATATTTAATAATTGCAGCATTGAGTAAAGTGCAATTTTATGAAGGGCGGACAGTTTGCGTACAGTTTATTCACCTGCCACCGCCGGCCGTGATGCTGCAGCAACGGCGCAGCCCCAGCCGCTTACTCACCTCAACTCCTTGGCATCCTTGTACAGTACATGCATATAAATGTGTGTGTGCGTGTGTGTGCGCTCGCATACGAGTGGAAATTTCACGCCTGCCAGCTATTTGCGAACGAACGAAATGTTAAATTGATTTCATGATTTTAATCGCTGTTTTAAGTCAACCAACTCTTCCTCGGCCGCCTCATACACACTCGCATATGTTCAGCTATACACACATTTATACATACATACATATGTATGTATATGATTTCACGCTCTTCAGCGTATTTGCTCCAGTTTCAGCTGGGCTAAGTGGCGTCGCCTGCCTAGTTAGCGCTGAATTGTTGTATTTGCTTGGCAAAGTGCTTGTTTGAATTTAGCACAGCATTAAATTTCCACAACAATATAATTAAAATGCAATTGCCTACCTGGGGAAATGCCTAAACAGATATAGAAGCACACATACGAGTACATGTTAATTTGTAATATAAAATGTTGTTGTAAAGAATGCAGCATAAATCTCGATTGCGGTTTTTTAATACTAACATCTGTAAGTATTTAATATACAACCACAGCTACATCCATGGATCTGTTTCACATCACGTTTTCTCTAGCAATTCGCACCTTTAGAGTGCTCACAGAGGGCACACCTATTGCTGCTGTGGATCAGAGTGTTAAAAAATACCCGAGTGATTTCATCCACTTCCCGGGAAAAGGTGCCTCGCAACTTCGGTGAATAGATCCAAAATGAGTTGACCACCGATACCGATTTTAAGAAAGCAAATTTTGTTCCCCGATGAAGCTCACTTTTGGTATTAGTAAACAAAATTGTCGCATATGAGTGATAATAATCCTTTGGCCATTGTTAAGACGACGTTAAATTCTTAAAAAAGGCACTGTCGGTATGCTCTATAGCAGAGGGTGTATGAGAAACGCTATAGAGGCATGATTTATAACTTTTTAATGCCTTTATCGGAGAATATTGATATGTACATACGATCTTTGGCTTCAAGACGACGGCAGTACTTTTCATCAATTAAACGAACAAAGCTTTTGGAGCGCGCACTATTTTGCGTCTCGGTCTCCAAGTTGGTGGAATTTAACACCGTTGGACTGGTTTTTGTGGAGTCACTTGTCTACGCAGATAACCCCGTGACGATTGACGCCTTGCAGGAGAGTATTTGGTGCATAATTGCTGACATACAGCTCTACTTCCTGCAAAAAGTGGTCGAAATTTTAGCCTCTTGGTTGGAATTTTTTCGAGCCAGTCACGGCGAACGCTTGCTCAGAATCATTTTTCATCTTTATAATAAAGTTGAATATAAAATTAAATGATCTAGTTGAATTTCTGCAGATGGTTGGAATCGCACTAATGCCACGCCCATAAAATGCCATTAATCGAAAGCCAAGCCAAAAATTGAGGATTGAAAATTCTAATTTGGCATCGAAGTATGAAGAGGCATCTATGGTTAAATCTTTTTCAAGTGGGCTAGCCCCTAGAAGGTTTTTAGTACTAACCTAATAAGGCGAAATCAACTACATATATCTACGAAGAGCAAGTATTTCTAGCATCTCAGAAAACTCGATTGAAAATTATAAACTCGAAAGATAAACACTCCTTATTCTTCTTTATTGACGAAGGTTATAGCCGAACTTACAACTTACTTTTCGCTGCTTCGAGCCAATTGGAGACTCCAAGCGAAGCCAGTTCCTTCTCCATCTCTAGAACTTCTTCTTACTCTGCTTACATTGGCGGGTACTGTGACGAATACTCTTAGAGCTGGAGTGTTTTCATCCATTCGGACGACTTGACCCAGCCAGCGTAGCCGCTGTCTCTTAATCTCGGAAACTCGTAACGTTGACTCATCAGATGTTATCATCGTTCATGCCTCAGCACCATATAACAGGACAGGAGTGTGAGTAACTTGTAGAATTTGGTTTTTGTTCGTCGAGAGAGGACATTACTTCTAAATTGCCTACTCAGTCCGAAGTAGAACCTTTATACCAAATAGAAGTATATATATTAGTACAACTACACACACAAATGTCTCAAAAGAAGGAAAAGAACACAGAAGATTTGCTTAATTCGCACAAATGCCACACATCAGCGTCGGACAGCCGCGGAGACCGTCAGCGCGGACCGCTGCATGTAGTCTGCATTTTGAATGGCCTAATGGATATAAAAAATGAGCTTTGCTTGCATTTACGCAAACTTGTTGATGGGTGCTTAAGTTCCACGCACATAAATTAGCCACATGGTAGACATGTTGCATGCTGCATGCTGCGCGAACTCGCGACCAAAGCCATGGCAGCCACTTGGCAACGGGGCGAACGATCTGAGCCAACGAGTCAGCGAGCGGTCGGGCTCGATGCGCGCCAACAACCACGGAGCGTCGAAAGTGAAGCGCCATGTTAACCACAGCGAACAGCGGGCGTAGTGTGGGAATGCGGGGGAATGTCGACGTTTACAACAACTTTGCAGTGCATAATTTTTTCCTCGTCGACGCGCAGCGCTAATTCACGACAATGTGTGTATGTATATACATATAAAATATGTGTGGTGCGTGTGTGACTGTCGCCCAGTCTTCTGCGCACTCGACTGCAACGGAGTCTGCGCTGCGCATTGACCCCTTCGGCACCACACGCTTCCGACGGTGTTCCGGCCTTCAACGCGCTGCAGTGCGCTCATTTGAATATGACGCACGTATGTAAGTCGCATAGTTCGCATTCAAATTCAATGATTATATTAGTATATGTGTATGTATGTATGTATGCATGTGTGTGTTGCGGCTGTTGCATATTCGGCATTAGCAGACACAGCGCGGCGGGATGCAGGCGCCACTCGGCAACGCCATGCAGCGCCAACACACACAACAACAAAAACAATTACAAAAACAACAACAACAACAGTAACAATAAAAACAACAATTACGAAATCAACAACAACAAACATAAAAATAAACACAAGCAGCCTCAACTGTAGTCGCAATTCGCGTCGCTTTGAATGTCACTTAGGTAAACGGTCTGTGCGCATGCGCAGCTCAACAGTTGCATCTTTCTCAAGCATAGGTCCAGCGTTCGATTTCCGTTCGTTCCACGAAGTGCGCGCGGTGTCTGTTACGCATCGAGCGCGGTATGTGCGTGCCTTCGGGTCAGGTGTGTTATTGTTGTTATTGTTGTAGCTCGTTTTAATGTCGCCTATGTTGACATTTCGAGCAGTCAACCACTTTTATTTATTAATTTATTTATTTTCAATTAATTTCGAACACACAAATGTTGCAACAACCAGCAGCACACACACATACATACATACATATATACATATTTAGATCCTTGCCGTTACACCGCTCTCGCCGGCTGCGGCTACTTGTCGCCAACGCTTGCGTAATGCAATGATCGATTGCACATGTTGGCCCGATCGCATCTAATCCCCGTCTTGCCCTCCACACCGCTCACAGGTTGTCTTGCCTCCTTTTGTGGTAGCTCGCTCGTTGGCTTCGACGTCTGTCGCCAGAGCGCCGTTATCATTGATGGTTATGTCAATGCTGCCACTGAACTGTATATCTCGAGTGATAATTCGTAATTCTTGTGTTCAAGTCATAACAACAACAACAACAAGGTATTGCGTATGGCCGGTCTTGCAACAGCTGCTCATGCGCTTCCCTTTATGCCTTCGTATGTATGTATGTGTGTATGTTGTGATTGATGACAGCGTTGAAGCATCACATCCCCAAATTGATAGACATCTCTTTGTATTTGAAACTTCAATTTCGCTCCCTTGCAACCGAAGGCATGATATCAATTGCATTTTGGAGGAGTAATGAAATGCTGCGTAGACAGGCAGGGTGGTCTTTTCGAAGAGCATGACGTGAACTGCACGAAAAATTGTCGAAAAGTGTTTGATTTCAACTTTTTTATAGATGAATGCATAGTTTTCTTTTTCTTCTTCTCCCTCTTATGCCTATTCTTCTTCTTCTTTTTGTGTTCTTTTTCTTCATTTATTTCCTCTTCATTTCCATCTTCTTGCTACTCTTCGTGCTCATCTTGGCCGGTTCTACCACAGTTCAACAGATACTATTTCCTTTATTTATAAGTCAAAATTAAATATGATCAAATATGATCCGGACTGACAAAAACCGTCTTCTAGAGATATTTTAATACAAACCTTTTACCTTCAAAATAGGCTCCTGAGGCAATAAAGGTATTAATCAAATTTTCCATGCACTTCCAACAGGGTGACCCTCATATTTGGCCAATATTTGCTTTCAACAAGACGATGCAACATGTTATTCCATAAATATACTTATTTTATGTAAAATAAAAAATGTAAATAAAAAATAATTCAATAAAAATTTGCAATCGAAAGATGAAAAACTATATTTTCTATTTAATTCCAATCTTGTGTTAATTCTGAGACACCTCCTAAGCCTCAGCTGGTATCATCTTCAGTACCTTCAGCGAATTTTTATTTTTATTTTTTATTTATTATTATTATTTTTTTTTTTTGGTATCGGCTCATTTTTGGAGCGACATTAACTTGAGTTTTGCACAGTTTCGACCTCATCCATGTCTCGCCAATAATTATGTTGCTTGTGATAAATGAAACAGGATTGCTGCGACTCAGCTACGTTGTCAAGCATTTCTTTTGCGACCTGTACTTGATGTAGTTTTTGCGAAAAATTCAGGAATTTTGGTGCAAATCTAGCATTGAGACGCTTCATAGTCGATTTATAAGTGCTGTACAGATTTTTCGCTATCTCTCTAATGCCAACGCGACGATTTTGATCAGCGACCTTTTGTTAAAGTGAGCAGAGAAACATTTTATGCTTAAATCAGAAGTTATTATTAGGTTAAAGGAAGGTTGCCACGCGGTGTGCAATACCCAGAAGGATAGAGCGGAGACCCAATAAAGTATATATTAAGGGTGATCCATATCCAGCTTCTCTACTTTTTTACAGATAAAACACAGAATTTCAAATTTAATGGGGAATTGCATTTACTTTTCGAAAGCTTGGTCGCGTTTACGTCTCAGATGGTCCACCCGTTGAGTCCAATTTTCGATGACTCGTTCGAGCATTTCGACTGGTAACTGGTGAATAGCACCGGTGATGTTTTCTTCCAAGGCCTAAATCGAAGCCGGATTGTCTGCATTGTCTTTAGACACTATATATCCTCACAGGAAAAAGTCTAATGGTGAGATATCATGGTGAAACCAAATTTATTTCAAGTTTGGACATTCAATAGTCGATTATCATGTCACGATAACGGGTCGTTGACGTCACGATAACGGGGGGATGAATCCACGGGTCCACCGGTCCACAAAGCACACAAACCCGTTGATTTTTCTGGATGGAGTGACAGCTCTTGAATCCCTTCAAAATGATCTTCAACCCGAATGCGGTAATTCTGCCTGTTTATACACACATTGAGCCAGAAATGGGCCTGATCGCTGAACAAAATTTGGCTCGAAAACGACGGATTTTCTTGGAACTTTTCAAGAGCCCGTAGAGCGAAGCTATGTCGCTTGAGAAGGTCGAGCTGCTCCAGTTTCAGAGACGAACTTTATTTTAAACGCTTTCAATTTAAAATCTCGACGCAAAATGCATCAAGTCGTTCCATAGGTCAGTTCGCTTTGCTACGAACGCCGCCGAATCACGGTCTTCGTGTACACTATCAGCTACGGCTGCTATATTTTCTTCACTGCGTGCTGAACGTAGTCAATTCGGTCGAATATCATCCAATAACGAATGTTGGGTTTCAAGTTGTGTGATGGTGTTGCGAATAGAATGCTCAGTAGGCGGATTATGTTGACCATAAGCTGATCGTAGCGCGTGAATCACATTCTTTACAGAACGTGACCTTTCGTAAAAAAAAATTATGATGTGTAAACGCTCTTCTGGCGTAAGTCTTTCCATGATGAAATGCGAAACAATACTGAATAAAAATAACATGCCGGCTTGACACGACTTGGATCACCTATTGTATATAAATGACCAGCATGACGAACTCAGTCGATTTAAAAAGTATCCGTCTGTCTGTCTTTATCTTTGCCTGTATATACGCCAACTAGTCCCACAGTTCGAAGATGACCGAATCGATCTGAAATCTTGACTCGTCCTCTTCTTTGCAAGAAGCTGCTTATTTGTTGGAACTGTCAATATCGGATCACTACCACATATACATAGCTGTCATACAAACTGAACCATCGGAGCCAAGTGATTATATCGTAAGCTTTTCACTTGAGAGATATTTTCACGGAATTTCTATAAATTACAAATGAAAGCAGCGCCACAGTTTCCAAATAAACGAATACAAACCGACCGATCAAAATCAAGTTAAGAATTCTTTATATTCTTTTTTGCTTGATGGGTTTTATAGCGTCAAATTTTTGTCTTTATATACGAACGACAAAGGATCAATCGATGTTGGTGACTATAAAGGAAGGTTAACGAATTATTGTCTAACCTTGATTCTTGCCTTGAGGTCGGAGAGAACTTCTTAGCATCTTCTTCAGACTCAAGACTTCGCTTTACTTCGGCGTAAATGGCGCTTTAAAATTTCGAAATTGTTCATACATATCTTAATACTTCCAGTTATACATATATGTATGTACATATGCCTGTATGTATGTATATGTATATTGTACATACGCACTTATATTGTTCTTCAGCACCCTAGTCGTGCGTAATCCAAGACGTTTACCCACATTAAATTTATTCACATTGAAATGAACATGTTCGCATTGAAAAGTGCTCCATTTAGGCAACGAAAACACCAGTGGTAGCTGCAACATGGCCAACAACAACATATGGCTGCTACTTAGGTATGTGTGTGTAAGTGTGCGTTTACGAGACAGCTGCCGTTTTGATCGCAATCACTACAACAAGCGGCGGCTACATTTTACAATGCCACAAACACACACAACAGCACTTCACTCACATGACTTATATATGTAAATACATCATATTCTTATACACATACATACCATATATACATCCCAAAGGACATCCGTACTGCCAACATAAGTCAATGCGATTTTTAATTTTGTTCCACTGCTTTTGCGCACAATTAAAAAGCTGCACCAGCGCTATGCCATACACACACATGTTGCAGGTGGCACAAGGAGAGCGAACGAAACTCTGCTACAACAAGACAAACAAGTGTGTTGAACTTGGCGAACCCGCAAAGGACAAATGTAGCGCTCCACATTTTCCCTGCTACCAAATTCGTAGATTTCCGGGCGCTGATAGTGTTGGCGACACTTGCAACACGTCGTGGCCGCGCCGTGTTGGCGGTAGCGAAATGAAGTTGTTGCCATGTGTGGCATATTGTTGTTACTATGTCGCACGCGAATTGTTTCGTTGATTTCCTTTTTACGCGATCGTCATTTAATTAAGCGGCTTCTGAATTCATCTTCGCGCCGGTTAGACACATAACACGCCCTGGGCAAAAATTAGTAAGACTTTTTAATTTAAATTTCGGATACCTTTCTATTCAGAACTGCAGCTCGAATTATTTTCTCCAGGAGTAGATTGAATCGCACGATAGAGGTTTGCATTGTCTGAAACCTCGTGTGAAGCTGTTCTTTCCGCTCCGGACGGAGCTTTTGGTATTGCTCAACGTCAGCCGTATTAGTTTTGCGGGAATATCAAAATGGGAGTCTTTCATCCGAGGCTGTTTTCTTCTTTTCATGGGGAGGTTGTTTACATGGCGGGTCCCAAACCCAGCACACAAACCTGGGGAGAGATGTTTCGCCTACTCACTTTAGCTCGCCTTGGCTACGCAGAGGATTCTGGATTTAAGACAGAAAGTCGTGAGTTTGTTAAGCCTAAAGTGAAATAATCGTTTTTGGCCACTCGCAAGTGAGTGTCGCTCAGAAAACTCTCCTCATTTGCGTGAACTTCGACGTACAACTTCATCCTCCATCCATAGACAATATAGTTCCTTTTATATTAGTCGATCAATGAGGACCCCACTTCGAAAGCTTTGAAATGGATCCTTTGCGATATCCGTAGCTTTTAAAAATGGACCTGCAAGCAGGCTCGTCAGCTTTGCCGGCAATTCCGCATTGACCGAGCACCCAAATGAGGTGAACAGCAAAGTAGCCTGGCGTTATAGATAAAGTGATGAGAAACTGTTGTCGCTGTTGTTGTAGCGGCAGAAAATATTGCTGAAGTAATTTCGAGGAATGGCATTCCGACTACTTAGACTCGATTTTATGGGTACGGAGATGAGAAACTCGTTGACTAGAGCTGAGAGCGCATCAGCTAGCTCAAAGACAGTATAGCCGGGTTGTCATTACTTGACCGGATAAAAATCCGACTCTGTTCCGATTAAACCCATCTTCCATGGGAACGGAGATGTGAAACTCCATGACAAGTGTTGAGAGAACATCAGCTAGCTCAATTCCAGTATAGCCGGACTGCTAACGGTGGTTCTGGTATATCAATTCATTGCAGTACTTACATATAGATACTTTGATGGTAGCCAACTTCGCTTAAAAGACACTACAGTAATCTGTTAGCCTGAAGCTAGAGTTGAAGAAAAGGTGTTGTCTTAAGACTCCACCGCCAACCCACACTGTAAGCTTTCATACACCCGTTAAACTAATTCTCACCGATCCAAACGGGGTTAGATCGACGAAAAAACAGCCCTTGGCCGTATAAAATTCGTATCAATTCCTAAGCGTAAAACCGGCTGTCGTGGGAATTAAATAAACGCACCTCTGCTTAAGCGGCTTCGCTCCGTTTACAGGAGAAGACTCTGCGATGCCATGGCTCACATTGTCGGGGATGCAAACGAAGTGAATTTTTTTCCGGCGAAGGATGAGAAATATTCCTTAATTGATGGCTGAAAAGGTTCTGAGTAGTATAATAATTTGTTATAAGTAATGGAGTAATTTAAAGATCTCGAGATGGAGAAGATTCTGCGACACAGTGGCGCTGATTGTCAGGGACGCAATTGAAGTAGTGGATTTTTTTTCGAGGTAGGATGAGAAACCTGCCTTCGGAATCATCATTGATGAGCAGTTAGCGTCTGAGTAGCATAATAGTTCACCACAAGTAATGGAGTCCCTGTCCAAGAATACCTAATTTACCGATCACCGTTCCTTGAGATGACTTTACTCCGGTTAATATGTGAGACTTGGACATCACGTGATGTGAAGCTAAAAATTTGTGTCCCGTACTGGTTTCTTATTAACCTCTTGCCCAATATTATCTAGCAGTACTATCAGCAAGCACATCACACTTCACGTTCCAACGCTTAGTAGCACATTTCTAGCGGTCTTTGATTAATATGCGACACAAATTCTAATCAAACTAACATTTACAACAAGTAACTGGCATTGGGACCCAACTTTTTTCATTAAATTTACAATAAATTAGAAAATTATGCACGACGATAGGAACGAGAGCGGATAAGAGTTTGACAACATACTCCAACAAAGCGGCTAAATGTTGTGTGGAAAGGTGTAAGCGGTGATGATTATGGGTGTGTATTTATGTGTGCGTGAATGTATATGTATGAGTGAATGTGCGTATGTATATGTGCTTACCGACCAACACTAAACTAAGCACACCTAACAAAAAACAACAATAAACACACTCATCATGGAAGCTTGGTCTTTTGAAAGGTCTCGGCTTAAGAGCGACTTACCGTGAACGCTCAGGTAGTTGCCGGAGAAATGCGGAAAATCATTATAATTCAAATTGAAATGTGTGGCATACATTAAGATAATTTTAATTAGCGCCTCAAACTAAATGTTATGTTGCCTCAAATGTGAACATGCAACGTCGTTGCGGTGGAAAGCATAAATAAATGCATGCGTATGGCATGTATATGAGCAGATATGTGTGTAAATGTGTGTAAGTTATCTAAGTAATGGTACCGCCAAGTCGTAGCAGTGCGCTCCAGCGGAAATGGTTCCTTCGCGAGCGTTGTTTAGTGCCACTTTGCACTCCATCACCACGATAAGCTCCAACACCAGCGGCCAACTTAAGGACGCCGGGTAATAAGCGAAGCGCTAGTGGCAGCATCGTGAGATAGCGGACATCGAGGTGTCTTAATAAAATTGAAATCAATTTTTCAGTGCCGCCTTGCGCTTAATTGAGGTTTTTATCGGCGCGAGAGCGAGAGCTGCGTGGAAATGAATGATAACTGTGAAGAGAGTTTTAATGACTTCATTTTGTCACTGTTTAAAAGAGTGGCAGACATTTATTGAACTATGCCTACATACATACATATATACATACTGGTACATACTATATATATTATATGTTTATACATATACCCGAAACTTAATATAACCGAAGTTTGCAACGAAGTTTGAAACAACCCGAAGAAAACGTCGAAGACTCGACATGGAGCTGCTCATTTGTCGGACAAGGTGGTATCAGACAACTAAAGCCATTCAAAATTAAGTTCGGAAAAGTCTTACGCATCATCAGTTCACTAAAAATCTCTTTTAAGGAACCGTCGCCCACCCTGGAACCACATTTGCATTATTTCAGAATGGAGTTCCATTTTCCTCATTGAAAGATCTGCGTACTTAAAGTCCAGATATCGCTTTTTGCTGCGTAGCAAAATTGCTTTGCATTTCTAGATAATCTCCCCAGCATGATACTAATTGAATTGTCGGCATTTATTGGGCAAACCATTTCTTCTACGGCGATGAGTTCTCGTTGACATCGCACATATTCAAAGAAACATTCAAAGATTCCGTACTCAGTGTCGTCTTCTGTCCCGTCGTTGTGTAGGCATGACGGCTCTTCAACTTTTCCCTTTCTGTGGAGGTACGTTTTGAAGTATCCGAGAATGAATAACAGCTGGGTTTTGTAGAAGTCGACTTCGGCTCGTTCATAAGTCTAGGTATTTTATTAGTCTGGCCGTCCATCTTCCGCGTCTTTCATTCTCGCATCTTTGGGGCCATGTTATTATTGTATCATTCTTTATTAGTTCTATTGCGGTCTTGTTATTTTAGTAAGTCTCCACAGCTCCTTTCGTATGCCAAAAGCTTATACCGCTTATAACTAATATTGCATCTAATGACTCTGTTCGGCAGGCTGATGCAACTATGAGGCCTGCGGTGCCGTGCACTACTACCTTACGCAGATTTTCCTTTTGAAGCACATCTGCAGAGATCTCAGCTCCGTATTACATTACGACATTAGGAGGTTTCTCTTTCCTTGGCTGGGGCCCCCTTTGTTGGCTATTAGTCTGCTAAGTTTTGAGGACTTATTTGTTGTCAGTAGTAGCTTCGTTTTTTTCCGTAGCTGGTTGGAGGTTGTATGAGTCGAATCATGCTTGTGTCCGCATCATGACCAGAAATAAGCTTTATTCGCTCTTTTTCTGTGTCTCGTGCTGTGATTACTGCAGCAATGTCTTCCATGTAGTGAATTATGTACGATTCGTCTGGCATTTCGAGTTTTATTATAGCGTCGTAGCTGATGTTCCGTATCTTCCCAACATGTGGCATGGTGTATCGTATAAGGTAAGGTTGCAATGTCCAAAGAAGTCTTTCCGATCGAACCACTATAGCATATAGCTACCATACACACTGAACTTATTCAAAATAAAGTCCTTGTATGGAGAACTTTTTTATTGACATAGATTACTGATTATCTTCGAAAAAAAATTTTAAATCCGCTCAGTGTGGATCATTTTGTACCTTTTCTGCTATAAAAAATGCACTTTTAAAGGTCATAATGCAGTCGAAGTTTAAGTTCATTCTTATTTTAATTTTGATATATAATGGGCTCAATAGGTACGCTACAAACGTAGACCAGTACCAGTACCACTACCAACAACCGAAGCCATATTTCCCCACTCTTTAGACGTTTCTCTTAAGTAAGGTTTACCATTCCATCAAGGAAATATATACTATCCAAAAACGAGTCGAAATTATTAAAATTTACTACCGAGATTTGGAGTCAGTGGTCTCAACTGTAGGAGGGCTCCGTCCAATTCAAAGTCGTCATAATCGCCCTGTAAGTTCAACAATTGAGTCTAGTGATTTTGAATCCACAGGCATAGTAAACAATGTTGACGTGACAGTGAGACAAAGAAGTACCCGCAGTGTCGATAATATTACTGCCGCTAGGGCATCAATTGAGGAAGACCAAAATCAGTCTCTCACACGTCTTTCTCAGGCGTTGGACATCTCTATGACGTCGTTGTGGTGAATTTTGCGAACAGATCTTGACCTGCATCCTTACAGGATCAAATTGACGCAGGAACTGAAGCCTCTTGACCACGAGCATCATCGCATTTTCATGAATTTGACTGAGCAACAACCTGAAAACGATCCGGATTTTCATCGAAAAATCAGCGATGAGGCTCATTTCTGGCTGAATGGCTTTGTCAATAAGCAAAATGAGTGTTATTGGTCAGATAGAAATCACACACCACAAGCCACACAGCGAATATCACAATCGATTTATTGAAAACTGAGTTTGATAATCGTGTTATCTGATGAAATGGCCCAATCAATTTTCCGCCTCGGACATGCGATTTGACTATTTCCTGTAGACCTACGTCAAGTTTATGGTGTATGTCAACAACCCACCGACGATTGATGAACTTCGTACGAATATCGAAAGTGAAATTGCAGTAGTATCGGACGATTTATAGTATGCTTGAAACCGTTGAAAATTGGGTTCAGTGTCTGGAGTTCTGCAAGCGTGGCCATGGTGGTCATGCAATAGAAATCGAGTTCCAAACATAATGGCACAGGAAAAAAAATTTCATTGATATGCCAAACCGGTTTTGTTTGATTGAAAAAAAATTCTTTCAGCGCTCATATTGAAGAACTTGCTATATATATAAATATACATATGTATTTATCAAGCCTATGCATTTATTTACCTCCCAAACAGGTTAAAAGTCGACATGCAAGAATGTCAACAGTTACTTGCATCCTTCAAAATGATAAAAAAGAAATAAATTTATTTTACTAGTTACATAACAAATTCATATCTGCTGTCTGCATTTCAACTTTATCAGGCGATCTCGGCGCAACAGATGGCTCCACACGAGGCAGTTGGCTAATCGATGAGTGCGACAGGTTAAAACCCACCTTTCATGCATACTCACAGCTACACAGACGTACTTACAAAAACATATATAAAATAGATATGTCTAAACATGCCCACACATCCTCCGTTATCTGTGTCCCGTGTGCAAAGGTCCTGTTAGGTTAACTCACAGCAGGTTGCCACTTGTACTCTCAACATCATAGATTATTGTTGTTGTTGTTATTGTTAATGCTTGTTTTCGTGTGCGCTGAGCACGTTCTCATCATTGGTACCGTAATGTGACAAATATCAACAATTTATGTGCAACAAATATCGTTAAGCGATCGTAGATGCAGTTAACAGTAAAATTATAAGCCAAATGTGTTGCAGCTACACGTTTCTTCCATTCCATACGTGACCTCTAATATTGAGTAAAGAAGCATTTTAGTTTTGTGTAGATTTGTATGGAATTGTGATGGTATTTATAAGTTTGCATTACGTTCTCATTGGCGACTACGATGTTATTAGGTTAATATTAATTTACAATTTATAAGTTTTCATCCTTTTCTAATCGCCGGATATAGGAAAAGAGAGAGAAAACATATTTCACAATTGACTGACTCTACAAACTCGAAACTCGCTCGGTGGAATTTTAATTTTTTGATCGAAAATGTTAAAGTGTTTAACTGCATGTTTAAATATTTGTGTATGTGACTTATAGACTGTCTTTATGCAAAAGTCTGTAGACAACACTATGAAAAACGGGGTTAACCCGATAGTTACAGCTGAAGAAGCAAGTATTAAGATTTTAAGACAGTCTAAGTCCTTTAAAAAAGACAACTTCGGCAACTTTTTCTGAGCGCTTGAGAAAAATAATCGCATTTTTCTTTTTAAAGCTCTGTTAAACATGAGATTTTGATACAAAATATCGGCTAATGAATCAATTTTGAGAATCATAATTTTCAAGAGATTCTCTACGAGCTCATGCAAGATATTACTCTTTATAAATCACTGTAGTAAATTTTTTCATTAAATGGTGGACAAGTAAAAACAAAAATTTTAACAAATCTGATTGACCCTAACCCTTCTATTTAGTAAAGCGGAATAAAACATACTTCCACTATCCAACCAATTGAGTAAAAGCTTTCATGAAGCTAATAAATTTCAGTCTTCTGAAAATCCTAAACTGGCCTAACCACTTACAACCGCCAGATGGCGCTGAAGTCAAGTAGCATATATTACTTATTTGATTATTTGGAAAAAAAATAGGGGAAAACAAGAGGGAAAAAGGTTTGAAAATGAGAAAAATTAAGAAATGATAACTTTCCTTCTTCTCTTCACTGAATTGACAGAATATCCTTTGCCGCCATATTGATCTGGAGGATGTAGCTTTGTCCTCCATCTTCGTTGTTAGATTTCGCAACGCTTAGCACCCCCCATCGCTAGTTGGCACGTTCGAATTCTATCGTTGTAGCAGCCGCAGAGCATGTTCCGGGTCAACCATGCAAAGTATGGTTACCTTCGCTTTGGGCATCATTAGAATACTGCTGCGGTCCATAACCTCCAGTTCCCTCCTTCCCACAGTTTGGAAGCGTTCTGAAGGCTCTGACACATGTTAGCGTCGAGTCGTCGTTACATTTTAAGATTTTGACTCCACTAAGCCATCCTGCTCCATCAAATGACGACATGGGTGCGGTAGCCTAAGCTACATCCTTCATATCAATAAGGTGTTAGAGGATATTCTGTCAATTCAGTGAAGAAAGAAGGAAAGTTTCATTTCTTAATTTTTCACTCCCACACACCTTTGTCCATTCTCGAGAAGAGGGTTTCCAATAGCTCCATTTCCACTATTTTCCACAACTCCTGTAACATTTGCTCAAGCGGGTTACTGCAGTCTATGAGCGCAAGGATCAAATGCCGTTTCGCAATCTCATTTTCTGACGCCACTACCTTGGATGTTGACGGGTTTTCCGCGTGCTGGACTAGTATTTGCACTTCCTCTTTCACTAGGGCGCCTTCAGTTCGCTCTCCGTCGAGCGCTGCCTTTTTCCAGCGATAGGCTTTTCAATGCGATTAGCATACGCTGGATCCGAGGCATTACACCAATTTCAAGTGGTGAAGTGGGTCCGGCCGTTCTTCACCTTTTCTCTAGCCCAAGCCCAGCCATTTTACGTCTTCCTTCCGTCTCGACTTTCTCTGGAGATGGTTGCATATTCCGACCGCCGCCTTGTACCTCGCTTTTGCCTTCAACCCCTCCTTGCTTGGCTTCTTCCAGGGTCCTCTCTTGCTGCCACAGTTGGAACCTTCGGTTGCCTGCACAAGAGAGCGAAGGAGATCTTCTTATATATCTTTGTTCTTGCTGACAGCGCTTTCTTGGTCCTGGTTTGGCATTAGTACTACAACCACCGCAACTTGTTCCCGTTGTAGTGGAGGTCCAATGGTAGCAGCCTCGTGCCCCAACGACATTTAGAGCGATATCCCAGTCCACTTCGTTCCTTTGTTTTACTCCACTTTGAGTTTTTGATTCGGGGGACTCTACCCCTAGCGTTTAATAGCTACTGCCAGGTAGCTCATTCACCTACTTATGCTACTAGGAGCCGGATGCCTGCAATGTAACGACTATGACAGGAACCAGCTTGAGATCATGACATTGTAGACAGCAACTCCATTGCCCAGTCGACAGCAGCGCGGTGCCATCTATTCGAATAGACAACACGTTGCCTCAGTTGCACCTCAATAGCATCCAACAGTATCCTGGAATTTATCAGTGTGCTGCGCCTATGTGAGGCGTCATGACAGATGGGAGAGCACAATAGACCTTTGCTCGCGGTGCAAACATCAATTTCTGTATATCTATCTACGTAGCTATATAAAAAGTTATGTGTATAAATATTAATTTTAACAAAATCTTCTTCATTTTAACCTCACTTTCCTGCCATATTTGCCGAAATCGCTTCCTGCTTGTCGTACGGAACCGAGAGTCGATAATTCACGAGTAAATCTCATTAATTACAACAATAAATACATTAAAACGGACTCAAACCAACCGGAACGAGGGAAAATTGACAAGAAACTAGAGAAATAAAATCGATTTTACATAAACACAAATACATACATACGAATGTGCATTTATAAATATAATATTTTTATAACTTCCAATGAAGCTGTGTGAAGGATACAAACAGCAACAACGAATAACAATGCTCAATAATTTATATATGTATGTATGTATGTACATACAATATGCGGTTTGTATCCTTCATATGTGTTGGTAGAGTTATTTTTGTTGTTGCGATTGCCTTAATATTTTGTCTGTGGCGGCAGACTTGAAACGCTTCGTCGACCTTAAAGCTCCCGGAATGATTGTGTGTACACCACATATATGCATACATATATACATATGTATGTACATGCATTCATAGATACATGCCTTCATAGTTTGTGCTTAGCTCTTAGTTGGCTTAGCAGTCATCTAATGAAAAATGCAAACATAAATAAATCGAAATAAATTGGGGAAAAGGACTAACACGTACATAACAACAACAAGCACATGAACGACTGCACATACATACTTATAGTAGAGGGCCCCCTTTGGCTCCGGCTGTTAAAAGGGGTGGACAGCCGAACACTAACGGGCACACGCCAGACCGCCCACCCCTGCCAACCGCAGTTTTTGTATACGAGCCGAGAACCAAAAGAGAAGGTATGTTCATACGCTGGTATGCGAAGGTAACCAACAACAGTGTATGTATGTATGAATGTGTTGTGTATATAAAATTATGTATGTAAACAAGTATATTTATGTGCATTTATTGTTGTCGTGCCTTGTTATTGCTTTCTCGCATGCATGATACAAGTGTTGTTCTTGTCGTTTTTGTTGTTGCTGCTCTTGTCTACTGCTGTTATGGTTGCGGTTTCTGCCGCTACTGTCAGTTTATCTATCTGTCCGTCCGCCAGTTTATTTGTACGCTTGCGGTCTGTTTATGTTTAGTTAAACGTCTTCTTGTGTTTGTTGTATTTGCCACCAAGCACTGGTGGTGGTTGGGATTGTTACGGTGTATTTCGAATCTTGCGTTAGTGTTGGTGCTTATCTGTGTAAAATTGCTAAGCAATTTCACTCTCGTCAGCGAATGCGTGTGTGTGTTTACAGTATATGAGTTGGCGCGAATGGGCGGAGCTTCGATAGTTATTAAATGGATACACATTAAGGTGGAGTGGCGTTGCCAGATATCGCCGCTAAGTAAAAAGAGTTTATGATGCAAAAGAATAATGTTTTTATGGTAATGTCAAATCTGATATTTTAAATACGCATTTGCGAAATTTCATTAACTATTAAAGAGTATGTATATTAGTTAAGCCTTTTTGAAAAATTTTAACGCAGAAAATAACCCAAACTTCCATAATTTTTTTGTTATAATATATATTATCTATCAAAACATAAATAGCTTTCAAGAGTGTGAGTATCAAATAAATTGTAACTGTATATAAATAATGTTATTTTTTTTTGCTTCAAATTACTGGAAAATTATTACATTATACAAGATTTCCAAGAGATAGCGCTAAAAAGGCTGAATTTCAAACGATGTATGGAGATTTCATAGTACTTGTCTTAAGTCGAACCCATTTAAGGTGTGCATTTCAAAAAAACATTTTGTTGTCACTTGGTCAAGTCACGTGTGCTCACATTATTAAGGGGTTAGGTACATAAGTTTGAAAATTTCAAAAAATCGATTTTTATTTTTTGTATCTTTTTAAATAGTACAATATGTTTGAAAAATTCTCCCAAAATTTTAAATCGATCCGAGTAAAATTCCAAAAGATAGATCCTTTGGAAGTTCCACATTGCAATTTATTTTTTAAGCCAATAAATGCCAAAAGTTTTAGATTTTTTTTATATCCTTCGTTCAAAAGTGAGATTTATATACATACATATGTACTAACGGGATATTTTTGGTGTTTTTTTTATTTTCAGATTTACCGATTATAAATTGGGTAGTTCACGGCGAGAGCGTTTTTTTTGTGAGACAAACTGGGAGATGAAGTGTCAACGGCTGAATTTTCAACATTTTTATATTAAAATTTGAAGAGACATTGTTCAAATATGTACCTTTGATATGGCATTTYATACTTTGGAAATATATAATTATTTACATAAAAAAAAACGTAAAAATATCTTTTCTTGTTCCTCTGAAACCCACCTAACCCCTTAAGATAGAGTACCAAAATAAGAGCTCAGCTCTACGTGAAAGTAAAATCATAAGGGAATGTTACCAAAAGTACTATTTTTAATAATAATTAATATTTTAGGAAACATCAGACCATTGACCATTTTCCCTGTTAAAAACCGAGTAGTACGGATAAGCAGGTGTATCAGCATAGATAATTCACTGCAGATTGTAGGAAAACTTCTTAAATAGGCGAACAGAACGACACTAACCGAACGTATCAAAGGCTAGCGTTTGCGTGAGAGCACCAGCAAACGGACACACAATGATGGTAGACCCTATGTCAGGCGAAAACCACTACAAAAATTAAATCTACGATATATCAAAAAAAAAAACAAAAAACTAAACCTCGTTGGATCATTAGGCGTAGTAAGGCGGCGCTTGACTCCATTGAGGGAAGGGCCACTTGTACAAGTTGAAGCAAAATTACTGGCAGAATTTACGTWGGTTGATTCCATATATCCGTATTCGAGAAATAAAGCTTCTTTTAAGCATGGAAAAATGCTTTACTATTTTTTWWAAHWTTCTCCATTAAGAATGAACCAATTTTCTACGCACTTCTGTCTCTTTGTGTGAGTGAGCTCCAAAAATGCGCTCCAAACGCAACAAACGCCTCTTCAGCTGTCGAAAAACGTTTACCTCTTAGTGTATTTTTTTACGAACGAGAGCAAAAAAGTCATTCGGTGTCAAGTCAGGACTATATGGCGTATGACCCATCAAATCGATTTTGAGTGCTCAAAAATGAAGTTTTTTCAGTCGATGTGTGAGTTGTTTTGCCGTGGTGAAGAGTAAACCGTCTTCGAAGGCTGGTTTTCCTGATTTATTTTCTTGAAAGGCAACTGGCAAACAAATGGTTGTATACCACTCAGAATTTACTGTTCTGCGCTGTTCCAGTGGTATGGTTGCGACATGTACAGGTTTTTCAAAAAATTTTATTTAATTATGTGTGTACAAGTTTTGTATAAATAATGAAAATACAAATCTATTATTGGTACTACAATGCAGACCCGGCCACACCTTGAGCTATGTATAACTACAATTACCATTATTTTTACTAAACTAATATTTATTTGGGTAGATAAATATTGGATTACCACATAATACTATGAGAATGATTTTATTGCATAATCGTACTAGTCAACTAAGGCCACCATTATAACAAAAGTCAAGCCTAAATACGCGAAATAGGCAAGTAAAGCGCAAACTCAGCGGATAAAAACAAAATATACAATGGGAAACTGCCATTGCAGTTGCTACATGCAAGCACATGCGTGAATACATACGTACATATCCATACAAACATTATATAGAGGCCTTCATATTTGTATTTTCACAGTGAGAGGTGGCGAAAACACCAGAGCAAACACTTAACCGTAATAAAAGCAGCAACAAAATTAAATTCACATAAGGCTAGCATACTGTGTACATACACACATATACACATTAGCAGCTAAAAACCGGCTATACACCAGGCCTATAGACCAATCAGTTGACTGCTCTCCCTTTCACACCAACATTGTGAATTGAACGCGGAATGAGCAGCTACATAACGTCAACACGCTGAGAAAGAGCAGGATGGCAGCTGTGACTCGGTCGCTTCAGTTGTTGGAGCGACAAGCAGTCGCGCGCCTCGCGAGCGCACAACAAAGCGGCGACGGCGGGCGAGTCAGGTTGGTTTTCTTGCGGTGAGTACGCCATACGAAATCAGTCCACATTGGAGCTTGGCGTTGTGTGTACAAGAATACGAGCGTAGCACAAGAAACTTAAACGCGACGGCGGTGACGTTTTCGATTGTTGCGCTAACGACGGCTGTTGATGATGATGATGGGTGTGAATGGCGCGTGTGGAATGGTGATTAACAACAATAACCGCAAAGTATCAATGTGTGCCAAGTGAAATTGATATCGGCGAAATCAATAGAGCAACACAACAAAAATTTAACAACAGTTATTGAAAAAAGTTTCGTTTGGTGAATTGTTGAGTTGAAAGTGTAAGGAAAGAAGAGTAGAAAAATAAAAGATTTAATAAAAGAAATAGTGAAAAAATTAAAAAAAAAAATATTTAAGGTTGACATAACCTTGGTTTAAGACCACAACAAGCAGGATACATAAAAATCTCCTCTCCCCCCACACCACAAGACCACATACAAGCGCACCGCAAAAATGCTCGTGCCGTCGGACATGATTGCGGCTCAGTCCAAAATGGTCTATCAAATGAACAAATATTGCGCGGATCGCGTCCAAGTGCGCAAAGCGCAAATCCACAAACAAATACTCGAGGTCTGTCGCATTGTGCAGGATGTGCTTAAAGAGGTCGAGGTGCAAGAACCGCGTTTCATCTCCTCACTCAACGACTACAACGGCCGTTTTGAGGGTCTCGAGGTGATCTCGCCCAACGAATTCGAAATCGTCATTTACCTCAATCAAATGGGTGTGCTGAATTTCGTAGACGACGGCACGCTACCCGGTTGTGCGGTGCTCAAGCTCAGCGATGGCCGCAAGCGTTCCATGTCGCTGTGGGTGGAGTTCATCACCGCGTCCGGTTATTTGTCGGCGCGCAAAATACGCTCACGTTTTCAGACGCTGGTCGCGCAGGCGTGTGACAAGTGCGCCTACCGGGATATAGTGAAAATGATTGCCGACACCACCGAGGTGAAGTTGCGTATACGCGAACGCATCATTGTGCAGATTACGCCCGCTTTCAAGTGTGCCGGCTTGTGGCCGCGTTCGGCCGCCCACTGGCCGCTGCCGGGCATACCGTGGCCACATCCCAACATTGTGGCAGAGGTTAAGACTGAGGGCTTCGACATGCTGTCGAAGGAGTGCATTGCGTTGCAGGGCAAAAATTCCGCCATGGAGGGCGATGCTTGGGTGTTGAGCTTCACCGACGCCGAGAATCGGCTGCTGCAAGGTGAGTGCGCGTGTGTGTGTGATCTGGCATTACAGTCATATTATATGTGTAGATATCATTAAAAATGGGCCTCCAAAGCTTGGTGTTAGTCACAGCGGTTGTTAACTTAATCATCGCCGTGTTTTGTTTTGCTCGGCAACTGCGTCGCTTTGCCGTCGGACCGGCGTGATTCACGCTGTGTTGTGCGCTCTGCTTGGCGCCAAACGCTTTCGACGACGCTTGCTCAGCGCTGGGGGAATCACTTTCAATGATTTTTTTCTTTTACTAATTTTGATATTAAGACCATTTTGCCCATTGAGGGATATTTTTAGTAGGCATTTTGATAGCGGATCATGATTTGCTGTAGCCAGGGTGATAGTTGACAACAGCTTTCGTCAGAATTTTAAAATTATGTAACTAGTGATATGAAAATAATATTGGTATTGATTATACTGATATTTTGACTTTATATAGACATGTAAAATTAGTGGCGTAGAATACTATTTAATGGCTCAAATTCAATGATATTTTATATATTTTGTTGCTTAGAGTTGTCGGACAAGAATTCCGACCTCTTTTTACGAAAAGCTTCGCGCATATGATCCATAACTCTCAAACAAAATTTTTTGTTGACAGTTCGGAAGGGCTTCGGAGAGCCCCATACCTCAATAAGAGCTAAGAAGACAACTGTCAACATAACGTTGAGTTTTCAACTGCTTTGACTTTATTTGTTTCTTCTTCGACTCACCTTTTCAAAACCAATCGTGCTTTCAGTTTTCTTAGACTCAATGATCTTTCAAGCACAATTCATAAACACTTGCTCGTGACAAAAAGTTATCACCGAAGACCTTTTCCAACATTCTGAATATTTCGGCACAGTCATACCAAACGAGAAAAAAAAAAATTTCGACGAATGTGTTTCCGCGCGAAATTTAATTAGTATTTTTGCCCAAGTTACTCAGGTTACATCAGAGACTCTACAAAGTAAACATTTATATGATCAGCGTGACGTCCAGCTGAGTCGATTTAGTAGTATTTTGTCCGTCTGTCTGCCGGCATATATGCGAATTAGTCCAACAGTCTTCGAGAAATCGTTTTCTTCGGGAATCTCTTCATTTGTCGGAACGTTCGATATCGGATCGCTGTAGGTTATGCTGTCATTCAAACTGAACGATCGGAATAAAATGCATGTATTGCAAGCTTTATCGTTTGAGGAGATTTAGGTTTGGGCTTAGTATTAGATTGGGCTTCGTATTAGATTAGGTTAGGTAAGGCAATGAGCCACGTATAGACCAGTTTTGTTCCGTTGCGATACCAGATCGAGTTCAGTTACTAGGTTCATGAGGAATACTCATTCTTCAACCGAATTTTAACTGATTCTGTAGCCTCTCTATCGCAAGAGTTGCTCCATTGTTTCCCTGGTGCTTTGCTCTAGACTTTTCCTGCAGTTTTCACGAGCTGACAGTCCCAGTCTGGTTTTAGCATTTACGTTCGTATGATTTGTTAAGAATGCGGTCAGTAATAACTACTATAATACAGTTTATTATTTTATTTAAATTTATTGTCAAAACGGTGAAGCCAACTGGGAGCGAAATAGTATAAGTAACAGTACTGACGTTGTTTCTATAAAAATCATATGACATTTGGAAATAAATCATTAGAAAATCACGGGGCAGAAAATCCCAGCATAAATTCGAAATTGGTATGAGAAATAACTGTGCTTCGTAAAAATGTCAAAAAAAATCGGAATCAGGAATCAGCTAGAAAATGCGATTCGAAAGAATTTACGGCAAGTAATCAAAAACCCACAATACCGCTTTTGATACAATTTTGATATGGAGAATTATAAATTAAGCGTAATCGCGCCGATATGAAGAAAACGCGTCACAAAGCGAGGCTAACGACACATAAACTGGCAGCGAGAAGCGCCACAATAACGGCGCTGGTGATCACGCTGAGATTAAGGCTACCAACAAACACACATACAAATGTAGATATACATGCATGTATGGATGTAGGGTCATGTGTAGGTGTGTGTGTACACGAACTGTTGCAAATTGTCGCATGTATTGGCTCATTCTGAACTTTCATCAGGAAGTCACAGCACTTGTTCGAAGTTCACGAACTGTGCGCCAGCTGCCAGCTGCCAGCATCGATTCGAAAACTTCTAATTAAATAATAATAAATGCGAATGCGAGAAATGAATTAAAGATTAATGAACACACTGGTTATTCGCGAAATCAACTGAATTGCTTTGCATTGATAAATTGATTGCTTAATCGCGCATTTATCATCATATTAGCATAGTTGTTGGTGGCGTTTAAAATTGCGGACAATTAATTTGTGCGAGTGAAGTAAATGAAGAAGAAGTAAATGAAAACAAGTAAAAACGTTAACTTAGGTGGCACAGAAGCTAAGTGCACTTCTCATACCGAACAAGTGTATAAAAAGAAATTTAGTTTGTTTTTAAGCGATCAGTTTGTATGACAGCTATATGCTATAGTGGTCCGATCTAAATGATATGTTCGAAATTGGTACCATTACCTTGGATAATAAGCTGTGCAAGAATTCGTATAGATATCTCGTCAAATAAAAATGTTTTCTATACAAGCATTTAAATTTGAGCGTTCAATTTGTATGACAGCTATAGCTTATAGTTAACCGATCGGAACAATTTCTTCGGAGATTGTACTGTTGCCTTGAAAAATGAGTTATGCCGAATTTTGAGCAGATACCTTATCAAATAAAAAAGTTTTCCATACCAAACTTGAGTTTGATCGATCAGTTTGTATGGCAGCTATATGGTATAGTGGTCCGATATTAACGGTTTTACCAGATGAGTACGTTTTTGCGATGAAGTGGACGTATGCAAAATTTTAGAACGATATCTTGAAAACTGAGCGATTATTTTGCGTTTATATAATACAAGCGAACTGACCGTGGCAACTTTTAATAATATGTGGCACCCTGTTCAGGGCATAAACTCACATACAAAAGTATTGCTTATGACTATTTAAATACTTCCTTAAAGCATTATTGACATTCCGATTAGTCGTGCGCTATTCACTTCCATTAGCTGTCTTATCTAATATTTTCATATAAATACATACATATACACATATACATAAATCTATAATTGTCACTTTGTTCGAGCGCCGCGGGAGTTTTCAATTGAATTAATTAGATACTTATTTATCTAATAGCGAGGGTAACCTTCCTACCGTCTAATACTTGGTATCAGTTAGTTATCAAGCAAGTTTCATTCATTAAAATATTCTCAAATGTTAATTATTGCAAAAACATTCCTGGTATAATGAGCGACTGAGCATTTTACTGTAGAAGAGAGCGCCTTGCATTTTTTACTGGTCAAACAGTTGCGTTAGTTGAGCGCACTGTGTCGACACTCCGAGCAATATGATTGGCGTGTTGGGGACAAGTGAGAAACAAACAAAAACAAATTTTCACTAGAGTCGAGATGAAATCAAACGAATTGAATGCGTTAAGAAATAAACGAATTAGAGTTAATGAATATTTTTGAGAAGAAATAAAATGTGTGCAGAGAATATAGTACGATAATCCAATAAAATGTAAATTCAAATTTTTGCTTAGAATTTTTTAAGGGTCAGACATTAAAGGAGCTTAGAAAATTTCGAATTAATTTATTCATTATAATTATTATTGGGAAGATGGTTGTTTGCAAAATGAACATTTTTAAATTGGACATGACTACATGTACGCGCATACATTGCGACAAAAAAGCATCCGGAATTGTAATTTAATTTCCCGGAAAAGTGATATTTCGAAAAAAAATTATTTTGCTAAGTTAGTAGAGCTGTCCTTAATGCCAAATATGAGTGTGACCTCAGTAGTGCTTAGCCGATCATTTCAAAAACATTTTCGTCAATGAAACAGCAGACGAGTTAGCTAAGTCAAGAGTCTATAAAAATTAGAGCCAGAGACAATACGGTTCAGCTAAGAATGTTCAAGAGGGAGTAGAATTAACAATATGAAGTAACGGGGTTTTCAATAGAGACTATACAAAAATAGACCGATAAGGCCATATTTTTGCCTGTTCTTTTGTCACTTCTCTAAGGTTTGCCATTTCATCATGGAAGATAAAGATCCAAAAACAAGTCGAAATTATTATATTAAAACTTACTACCGAAATTAGGAATCAGTGGGCTAAACTTTAAGAGTTAGTTGCTCAAAATAGATAGAAATCTATAAATTTGGCCAAATTACGACAAGACAAAAACTAAGGATTTATTCCTTAAGTCCAGGAACAGTACTATAAATACAGACTTAGAGCTACCATAACGGGGTATTGGCCATTGTTTATAGTATGGGAGATATGTGATATGGCCATGCGATCTCGCCGATTTCGTCAAATGATCAATGTAATATGAGCTTATATCTATGTATCAACTTCATTCTTCAACTGAGGATGAAATTTTTACAATCCCTAGAAGATAAAATTCGTTTTAAAAATCGCTGGCTAAAAACTGGTTTTAGACCCATATTGCTTTGAGAAAAATTGTTCAGAATAAACCGTAGAATATGTCCATGTTTTGGCTTTCTGTAAATTAGCCTGTTCTAATATACATACATATGTACATACTATACTATATACGATTTGAGATCTTTGTAGCATTGCTTCAGATCTGTCTCTCTATCATATAAGAGATTTCAAAAACCAAAATATTAGCAAATATATAAAATTTCCACATAATAATGACATCACTTGACATTCTGAACAAAGTAATATTAAAATGGCCTTTTTAATGAAATTCCAAATAAGGAACTTAAAATTATTTTTTAAAATATGTTTGAAAATTTGTGATTAAATCAGAAAAGGGAAGATAAAATGGTTTCCTCTGCTAGAGTTTAGTACCAATTCAGCAAAATAATCATGCTCACTATTTCGAAAAAGCTTTTTCATATCTTATTGTCTAAGTCCAAATATTAAATGTTTACAAAATCCCTTTTGGTCCTTTCCAATCAAATTTTAATAATAATTCGTCTATTAAGTTAATAACCCTTAATAATAATTATTAACAAATAATACATTTAAATGCGAGTAATTCTCCATTACCAATTGATAACCCATTTGCTAGTACGCCTTGAAGCCAGTGAGCTTGCCGAACTTCACATGGATATACGCAGTTGCTTTGATGGCGCACAAAGCTTTTAAGTTTGCGAAGTCTGCGCATTGTGACGTATGTCATTCATGCTTAACAAATGACTAATTTATTGTACACAATAAAATATTGTTGCTTGTTTGCTTAAACTTAAAAATAACCAAAACAAACACTAGCAAGAAGCGCAGCACAGCAAAGCTGAAAGGGCGCTAGCAGATTACAAGAAACATAGTATAAAAAAAAATAAAAATAAAAAAATTTAAGAAAAGAAGAAAAACAACAACTTTAATAGTTTTGCGTTGCGTGTTGGTAATATAACAACAACCACAACAACTATAAAGCAGCGCATTACACAGGAATGCGTTCATAAAACTGTCAGGCGCTACAACAAATTAATACGCGTTTGTCGGCGATAAGCGGTTGCGAGAAGCGACACCTCACACACACACATATACACATGCATAAAAACAAATTTATAAGAAATATTCTATATTTTTGCCGTTTTACCGTCGGTATTAACTTAAGAGACCGTTGTAATTTGTTGTAATTGAGGAAATTCGAAAGTCGCTTGTGGCGCTGCGAACAGTTTTATGATTATTGTACTTGCCATATCTGTATATAAATACACAAATACAAACATTTCGTATCGGATACTCAGATATCTTGGGCTTCAATAAAATCACGCCATTATTTGTTTTGGGTTTTACGTAAGCTTTAGAGCTTTAATAACTGACCTATTGATAACTTATCAATAAATTTTTGAAAAAAAAAACTATTTTTAAGGTTATGCAGTTATGTATTCACAAACATTTGGGTTCATATTTTTTCATTTGTACGACGTCACGTCTCAGGTTTAATTTGAAATCGTTGTCAGTATCCTAACATAAACCTCTGCTTTTTCTAGAATAACAAAAAGAACCGTTAACTTCGACTGTACCGCAGTTATAATACCCTTCATAGCTGCATTTTGATTACCTTAAAGGGTTTAAAAAGATTTTTACCTTGATTTTGTTCGGTCAGTTTATATGGCAGCTATATGCTATAGTAGTCCGAGCTAAAAAATTTCTCCGGAGATTATTTCATTGTTTTCTAAAATAATTCATACCAAATTTTATTAAAATATCTCGTCAAATAAAAAAGTTTTCCATACAAGAACTTGATTTTGTTCGGTCAGTTTATATGGCAGCTATATGCTATAGTGATCCAATCTGAACAATATATGTATATGGATAGTATAGCAATATCTCGGAAAGTAATATATGCCAAATTTCGTGATGGTATCTCGTAAAATAAAAAAAAATTCGATACAAGGACTTGAGTTGGATCGGTTAGTTTGTATGTCAGCTATATGCTATAGTACTCCGATATCGGCCGCTTCGACTAATGAGTAGTTTTTTGGTGAGCAAAGAGTGTGTGCAAAATTTCAGAACCATTTCTTAAAAACTGAGGCACTTGGTTGCCCCAGTGATTCCGTAAGTAGTCAAAGTGAGTGGGGTTTTCCGAGTGTTCAGACACGTGTTCTATTTAGAAACCCAGATTCTCTGAGTCTGTTGACAACTTTCGCAGCCATACAACTTCCGGCGATGTCCACACGCAATATGTGCAAGATGGCGTTAAGTGCCAAGGTTGAATTACTGCAACACACATGCTGATGAGCGCTATTCGTTGAACGCTCTTGAGTTTCTTTGCAAGCGTGATCTTTTCTAGAGCCCTCCACCACATAAAGACTCCATAGAACGTAATGGGCTAGACTATGTATAGCCAGAAGACAACTATCGGTGACAGACTCCACCTTTTCCAATCGATGCCTTTTTGCCTCTCTTCGCTATTTGGCTTCCATTAAAGCTTCCTATCCAGAAAGAGCCCTAGATATTTCACTGTATCGGTGGTTATGGACGAATATTTTCCATTTGCAGCAGCAATACGCCGGGATCTTGTATCGCCTAGTGAATAATCCTATCTCCTTTATTTGGGTTGATGGCGAAACCGTTTACAACTGTCCAATTAGTTACGACGCTGAGTTACCCCTGCGTCAATTCGTAAACAGTACTCAGGAACTTTCCTTTGGCTATAAGCGATACATCGTCTTGAAGTTTTTAAGCAGGTCGTTAAAGACGGAAGAGGAGAGAGAACTCCACCTTCTGGGGTTCCTCCGCTCACATTTCGTCGAGCACGTGCGTTTCCCCATTCGGTTTCAATAACTTTGTCGTATAGGAGACTGAAAATGAGGTGCTCGAGGTTTGATTCAATTTCAAGACCATCCAGAGCAGTTACACTGTTTTCAAGGAAGATAAAAGGGGTGAAACGTCTTGGCTTAAAAAAAAATCACTAACTTAACCGTCTATTGCAAGGGTGTCCTAAGAACTTAACCCTGGATCCACAGGAAAACAACATCAATAAAATAAAGATACGTTAATAGAGCTAGAGAGTAAACTATGTTGTGATCCTGGTCCAATGGTACTATATGATATAAAAATTTTGTGGCTAAATGAATTTGCGACGATCTTAACATATCAAGGCTGATTTTTGTATAACTTCCTTCTTGGATTCTGATATCTTTTTTAATGGCCAGTTATTCGTAGTATAAGAGGAAAGGGTCGTAGAGTTTCGACATTCCTGTTCTTCAATGTTTTCTAAGAGGGTTTTGAATATCTACAAATATTCTAGTATTTTATGGAGAGGAAATGTGTTGCTATACAAATTTTATACCGTTGTGATTGTTTTGGCAACACAATTATATTTAGTATAGTATTATCTGTCAGATAGCTGTGATATTTATAGATATTGTTGTAAAATGAATACCGTTGTAATGAATTAGTCATAAATTTTGACTACATATCGTGGTATAAGATAGGGATATGAATTGTTGTGACCAAGTCTGGTCGAAACCTTCCCCAGTAATTGTGAAAATATATTTTCTACTTATTTACTTCTGAGTTAAATTATTTATAGCCTTTTGAGGGCGTGGTCATCAATGAAATGCCGTTTAATATTCTAAAACTATTTTTACATTTGTACCGTTATTAAAAACTTCAATTAAAAGAGCCTATCTTATAATTTTCCCAAGTAATTTATTAGAATTATTTCAGTATCCTATTCAATTCAAAGTTAATCAGAAATTCCTTTTATCCCTTCCAGGTGCCAGCCGTCGGCGTTGTTTGAGCATTTTGAAGACACTACGCGATCGACATTTGGACTTGCCCGGCAATCCAGTCACATCGTACCACTTGAAGACACTGCTGCTCTACGAGTGTGAGAAGCATCCGCGCGAAATGGAATGGGAAGAGAATTGCATTGCCGATCGCATTAACGGCATATTTCTGCAGCTGATTTCCTGTCTGCAGTGCCGTCGTTGTCCACATTATTTTCTACCGAATATGGATTTGTTCAAGGGCAAATCGCCCGGCGCGCTGGAAAATGCGGCGAAGCAAGTGTGGCGCCTCACACGAATCATGCTGACCAATGCGCGCTGCTTAGAGGAGTTATAAAATTGTTACAATTATTCTTTGCGTTAATTTGTAAGAAATTAAAAGTTAATTAAGTAATTTATAAAGGGTAGCTGTTTTAAGTTAGGGTGGTTTAACAAATTTCTAGGTTGCTAATTTAAGTGGAAAAGTAGTGAAAAGAGATATTTTAAATATAATTTTTTGTTTCAAAATTTTAATTTTTTTAATTTTTGAAATTTTTTAT
>NW_017536852.1:251674-273865 GCF_001853355.1 Bactrocera latifrons | reverse complement strand
TTATTTTTTATTATAAAATTTTAATTCTATGTGTTTGTATGTGTGTGTCTTATTAAGCGTCCAGTGATTAATTTTTAAGCGGTGCGTTTTGTTCATTTAGTGGCATTTCAATGCTTTTTAAGCACAGTCTATGAAAGTTTAGTGATTTAAGCTTGCAAAGGGTTGTAAAGTTAAACACGAATTTTATTTGTTGCTTCAAAAAAAATTAATTAAATTTATTAATATGACTATAATTATTTGTAAGAATATTGATATTTCGCTTAGCAATTGTATACGATTTTGAAAGCTTTTGTGAAAGCTTTCTATAGTATAATTTAAAACTGTTAGTAATTTAAGTATTTCTTCTCAACAAGTTTTCACGTAATTTAAGTTTACTTTGTTAACAAAAAAATACTTATGCCCTCAACAGAATATACTGTGTTTGATCAGTATGACGAGCTGCGTCAATTTAGCCGGGTCCGTCTGTTTACCTATATATACACCAACGAGTACCACTTTTACTTGTACTTTTGAGATATCAAACTGAAATTTCGCATACATCCTTTTCTTCACAAAAAATGCTGATTTATTGGAATCACCGATATCGGACCACTATAGCATACATAAACTAAACGATTACATTAAGTCTTCGTAGGGACAACTTTTTTATTTCGAGAGATATCTTCAAGAAATTTGGCACAGATTATTTTCTATAACAGCGATATAATATATCAAGAAATGTTTTTAATCGAACAACTATAGCATATAGCTGTCATACAAACTGATCGATTAAAATCAAGTAGTTGTATGGAAAAGTTGTATTATTTTCGAAGATATCCTCACAAAATTTGGCAAGGATTGTTTTCAAAAGCTAAGACACAATCTGCAAAAAAATTTTTAAGATCGAACAAGTATAGCATATAGCTGCCATACAAACAGACCGTTCAAAATCGAGATAAAACTATTTTCTTGAAGGGTATATAGCTTCAGTGTAGCTTAAGTTATCCTTCTTCTTGTTCTTACTTCAATACACACAAACACACTATATTCTCTACTCAATTTTGCCTTTAATTATTATTAGTCTATTAGCCGTTTCGTTTGTTTATTTATTGTATTGCTTATAAACTTAATAAAAAATATATGTAAACATATAAAAACACAAATCAAAAGAAAATAAAATTATTATTACACAATATTGTAGTGATCAAAGCACTACTTGGTAATTTAACAAAAACAAAAATGTTTTATTTCCAAATCAGCACGTTGCTTTCATTCCAGTGTTTCGTAGGTAATTTAAAAAAATTTTTTTTTGTTTTTTTTTTATGTGTGTGTGTGYATGTATATTTATTACTGCACATCTGCATATTCGTATCTATTTCAGTGTGTTCGCTTGCAGTCGGATTTATGTTCGTTGGCATGACAGCTGTGACATGTCCAACGCGACCAACTGACTGGCGCATGACAGGTTCGGCATATAAATTACATGCAACAAGTCATTCCGACGACACTTAACACTGACAATAAAGTTAAAAATTGATTATAAAGTTGATATGCCGCCGCAAACGCGATTCACAGGTGGGAGTGCACCCCCTCGGCTTTGCTGCTCGGTAAAGTGCAAGTAAAAATAGCCATCATGTACAAAATTGATATGTACACATTAGGGTGAGCCAAAAAAAAACTATTCAGAATACATACAATGTACTTGTATATAGCGAAAAAATATCCCGGCAAGGCAGAATTTTTAACTCAATTTTCGAAAGTGCCGGTGAGCCTTTAATATAATATTTATAAATAATACGAATTTACCACCAAGGGAAATTTTTTTTAAATCAAAATTTTTCTATTCAAAAGCTTTAAAAATCTTTAGCTCAATTATTAAAGCTCACTGTCAACTTTTAAAATTAAGCTGAAAAAATTTCCCTGTAGGGATATTTTTTCCCCTGTAGGGATATTTTTTCACTGTATAATAAAAGTTTCCCAATAAACAAAAATTTTTGTGGTGCGCAAAATTTCGTAACAAATCAACAACAATGGAATATCTTTTTTTAACTCAAAATTTGTATCTTTAAATGCTTTCAAGAGCTTTGTCTTAATTTTTAAAGCTCACCGACAACTTTCAAAAGTAAGCAGAATTTTTTCCTTGTAAATATATTCATTGTATTGATATTTTATTCTCTTTTTTCTCATTTTGACCCATAAATACGTTTGTTAACTTTTTGGCTTACCCTAATGTATGCACATACATACACACATGTTACAAATGTTTAACTGTTATATGATAAATGATGGCACCTCGTTAAAAACCGCGAGTTTCTTCAAAATTGCGCTCACGTTTGGTGAGTCACAAAGCAACAAATACAACAAACTCGATATTCCACCTCATTCCAACGGTTAATAATCGGGTTGGGTACTGAGTTTAGTATGTTAATTGCAATTTATTTGCGAATTTGTCAAAAGTTAAAAGAGCGCCATGCCGCCAATGATATATGGTGAAGGGTATTGTATTGACTCAGAAGCGCAGTGGTTCCAATAAATTTATAAAAATTAAAATATGTGTACGAATATAAGTTTGCGATTTCTATTTTTATTTAATTATTTGTGAAAGTAAATTCGACATTTACAATTTTATGAGTTCATATAAATACGAAGGTTGCTGGATTCAAGAACAATAACCAAGCTTGAAATTTTTTTTACAGTAAAATTTTATTCAATGTTTAATGTATGCTAATTCCACAAATACCCATAGTTGTCTCAATCTGATGTTAGGTCCCTTAATGGAGGTTCATCGCTAAAACTGAATCAAGTTCAGTGAAGCACTTTTGTTGAAATAATCCACGTCGAGTATTGTAAAAAAGGATCTCATGGACATTTTCGTCATTTAATACCATTTTTTTGGACGAGATGAATATTTTAAATTACTGCGAACAACACAAATAACGCTCTCACATATGTCGAAACGCATCTCAGCATGCATGAGCTCATAAATGTCAAATATTAGGATAATGTTGGGAGTTACCAGATTGCAACAACAGGGTTGGCAAATACCGAAATGTAGAAGACAACCTACTTAGTTGTCCTCGGTGGCCAATAATAATATATAATTATAACTTATTCGTAAACAAAAAATATTCGTGACTTATTGGATGTCAGTTTAATATGAGAAGCACATATTACAGTTAGTTCTCGAGGCTTTTTAAGACTGTCCTCCTCCTTCTTTAATGAGTTAAACAACGCTTACGCGGTTATAGCCGAGTTTACAACGGCTCTCCAGTCGTTCTTCCTTTTCGCTGTTTGGCGCGAATTGCAAATTCCAAGTGGAGCCAGGTCCTTCTTCACTTGTTTTTTACAACGGAATGAAGGTCTCTCTCTCTCTCCGAACTAGAGTGTTTTTGTCCATTCGAACGACATGACCTAGCCAGCGTAGCCTCTGTCTTTTCGGTCGCAGAATTATGTGAATGCGACTTACATGTAGTACAGCTCATCGCTCCATCGAATGCGATATTCGCTATTGCCAATGTGCAAAGGACGCAAAATCTTTCTCTCGAAAAATCGTAACTTCGAAACTTGTTAAAAATGTCAGTTAAATCTATACCTATGACCATGGAAAAGCTCCAGACTCATAATATTGCTAAGAGAACTTCTGGTTCCTCTTAAGGTCTGTTCCCATATATCAGAAAAATAATATCACTAGTACATATTTTCATTAGTGTCTGTTGTCACGAAATTTAGTTTTTCTAAATTCGCTTTATCGAAATCCTTATCTTACTTTTCCTACAGTTTAGAGTTTGGACTATTAAGGGACTCTTTTTGGTTGCTGTATATATATTACAAATGTACCTATATATATTTTCCGAAATACATTTCAAGAAATATTTATTTCATACTAATAACTTTGTCATGTATTTACGGGGCTTTATCGAAGTTGAATACGAGGGTCACTAGAAATGTGTCCATTTAACAGCCTGATTGACGAATATTATTTTCTTGAAGTATGTGAAAGACGTGGTAGGTATTATAGATTTCAAAAATGTAATGCCAGAAAGCGGAGGCTGCAACAGCTGTGTCGAAATAAACGGACTCGAAGCAGCAATAAAAATGAATGTTAGCTTAGAAATATTCAGTCTTTAGTCACTCAGCAGATATCCACCTTACTGAATCAAAACCAAGATAACAGAAATTATTAAAACCCCCATTTTATTAACCACGAAACATGGAGTTTAGCAGAATTTTTGCTAATAGTGTTACAAACTGTAGTTAATTGACCATTTTGTGGTTGAGCATTAAACACTAGTCAGAAACAGCGAGTTTAAAATACAAACAATTCCAATTTAACTTGCCTTAAACAACACTTTTTGCATCACATGATAAATGAAATTCAGAGTTTCACAAACATCGAGCACACTTCAGAGTTGTTCATGAACACAGAGCTATAAACTCGAGTTTAACGAGAAAGCCCATTGAAGCTGTCGTGCATACTTAAGTCATATTTAAAACAAAAATACCAAAAATCATAATTTTGCAACAATCCGCATTGCGTTTTACAATGTCTATAGAAAATCAAGTGAAAAAATACGCATAAAAATAGCAAATTCTCTTGTTTTCCTAATTAGTTTCCTGATTTGACTCTACGAAACGCCAAGGCATAGAGCGACCCGTGCGCCGGCTGGCACCGCAGGTGGTGAAACATGCCGTCAAATTAACGCCAATGACAGTGGAAACAGGTGAACAAACAGCGAGCGAAAGCTTCACGGCTTTGGATATGATTTTTTACGATTCGAAATAAATTTTAATTTTGCACAAGACACATGTCTGTGATAACGATGACAAATATTGCTTAGTGCTGTTGTACCATACCAGGCATGCATGTATGCATGTGTGTATGTGTGGTATTTGGAACACGCTTTGTTTAGACTTTCGATTTGCATTTAACAACGCGACTAACAAATTGATATTTTTATGATCCGCCAGACATGTTGTTAAGCTTTTATGCGTTTAATTGTTGTTGACACACACAGTGCGGAAAAATTATAAACAAATGATTACTTTTATAGCAATCAAAGAGATATACAAACTTATATGTATATCTATATATATTTATATTTTGTATTATAAAGGATTGTTGGTATTTTTTGATATTTTTGTTATGAAGATTTCCCCCAAGATGTTGGGGGAAAGTGCTACTCTTTTTATTTTGTATTAGATATACTTTTTATCATGGAATATGGACTTAGAGTCTTTGAAAATATTTTGTAGGAGAATTGTTAAATTTTATAGCAAAAAAGTTATTCAAGAAAATTTGTATTTTGTGTTAGTTTTTATTTTGTTGACTTGTAGTCAGTTATGAGCAGATATCTCTTGCATAAATTTTCTGCCAAAAAAAAAATTGAATAACCCTCCGCCAAAACATTTTGTAAGGCTACCTTCCGAAAGACTTCCTGTGATATCAAGTAGTCAGCGTATTCTATATTCCCCCCAAGAAAGGTCACAAATTTTTAATTTAATCCAGCATTAAGAAAGAGGAAATCAAGCTGAAGTTTTTTTGCTAATCCACCAAATGTATAAGTTTCAAGGTATTAAAGCGTACTTTTAGCGAAAAAATATACCTTTCAACCTTAATCACTATACCACAGAACCTTCTGCTGACACCTGCGAGGAATTTGTGGGCGGAGAAAACGTCCTTCAAGCGGAGGTGTCAGTACATGTACTGCTCCGGAGTGCAGCTGCCTTTCGCCTGAGAGGTGTGCATTCATAATGATAGCCAATTGACTATACCGGCTTTGAGCAAGCGAGTCACTAGTCAAGTAATGCTTGACCTCATTAACAATATTTTCAAGCTTTTTCAATATATGACTTTTATGGGCTCCCAGTCTCTGCGGAATCGTCGAAAACTGTAAAGCCGGCTAGGAAGCGCACTCTTCCCCCCCTTTTCATCCCTTTATAGTCGAGTTGGTTCCTTGAAATCTGCTTGCGTTCGGGCGTTAGATCTTTGGACCACCAGTGAGCTCAGCAGGCGATAGTCAAAAACCAGAACTTGTGCAAATCCCAGATACTTCTGACCATGTGTAAACCGTAAGAGGTCCTCTGAACTACTGACTATTAGCAAAGTTAATCTCGCCACAATTATAGGTGTTCTGACTGAACGCTATCCGTCCGTATTCACAGCACCATCATCAATCTTGAGACCGAGATAATATTCGACCGAATAGACTACGTCCAGCATAAAGTGAAGAAAATATATCAGAGACAAATTTTCAATTTTAAAATTTCCATTATTATTTTACGTCAAGATCTCCATTTGAAAGAGTAGAAAGTACTGCTTATTCAAAAACTGAAATCGCTGGACCTTCCAATCGCTGTGCTCTATGGGCTCTAGAAAAAATCCAAGAAGTTCAGACGTTCTCGAGCTAAATTTTGTTCAGCAATGAGCCACATTGCAGGCTCAACAGGTATGTAAACAAGCAAACTTAGAGCACTTGATGATGAGAGCAACCTGAAGAGATTTAAGAGCTGCGCTTTCATCCAGAAAAACATCAATCGATCTTCAAAAATGATGCCGTTGAGAACGTAACCGTCAATGGCAACAGTTATCGAGTAATGATAACCATCTATATGATGCCTGAAATTGAAGCTCGTGCTCTCGGCGAGATTTTATTTCAACAGGACGGCGCCACTTCGCAAACAACGCATCAATCAATGGATTTATTGAGAGAAGACTTCGGTGAGCAGATAATTTCACGTTTTTGGGCGTGCGATTGGTCACCAAGATCACACCGACTGTTTCCTTCGGAGATATGTAAAGTCTAAAGTCTATTCGGATAATTCCGCTCCCAATTACGCCCAGTTACCGGTCGAATTGGGCGAACGAGTAACAGAAATTTAGACTCAACGGATGGACCATCTGAGACGTAGCCGCGGCCAATATTTGAGAGAGATGATATTCAAACAATAAATGCCAAAGATTGTTATTTCGAATGATTTAGCCATTAAATTTGAAGTATCTGTATTTTTTTTAAAGTAGATTACATATAAGCTGGACCATCACAATCAAGACACAAATCTTTTTCAATCCTTTTTTGCTCTAAACAATGCATCCTTTTTATTTTTTGTATTATCTAAACCACTTATATTAGAATTATAAACAGTACCCATTAACATTTTTCTTAGTATTCAAAACATTTCACTCCAGTCACATAGCAAATACCAGATTATCAAAATAATTACACGGCATTATCGCATTTCTCTTTGATGTGCTTAGGCGTTTTAAGTTAAACGGCATRCACTTTATGCCAACAACAACAACAATAGAAATATAAGCATTTGCCTAGCAGCCTTTGTGGCTCTGCCTGCAACTGCAATTAAATGCTAAAATGGCAAATCGCCTGGCCAAAGTGTGCAATAAATGTTGGAATTACGCGGCCGCTCCACCATTCAGGCGCTTCGGCAAAGTGGCGCTTGTAGTTGGCATAATGCGCACTAACCAACTCAAATGGCTTCGCTTCAAATCGCCGGTGAGGCTAAGGAAAGTGCAGCAACAACAATTTGCAGCAATAAATAGGCAGCCACATACACACATCTACATCCATCGCCTGTCGCCCATCGCCCATCCATCAACAACCTATTAGGCATACGCGACGCCAAGGTAGTGGCACAACAATATTACAGCAACAACGTGTGTGGCACGTCCGCTCTGCCGCGAGCCCGCTGGCTGCCAGCTCGCTCATTCGGCCAGCGCCTGGTGCTGGTAACAGGGTGTAATTAGAGGCTCTTATGTTGTCATCGCCATCGTATTTGATTATAGGTTTTCGCCACCAAACGAAATGTGCAGCGTAGCACTAAATGAGCAGAAGAAAAGAAAAGCAAAAGCAAAAGGAGTCAAATAAAGTAAATATTAATTTAAAATTTCCCAGCGTGCCGCGTGAAGTGCAGCGAAATGAGTGTGTGAGTGCTTGAACGGGTGAAGGGGATGGTGGCGATGATGTAGTGGCGCAACTGCATTGTGATTTGTTGGGCTAAGCGGGCTGGTTACCAACTAAGTATGCCCTCGGGCTTGTGGCTGCTTGGAATTGGCTCGGGATGTGTGCGTTGGAAAATTTACTTAACTTCGGCCGGTAATTATGGATGGAACGGGCAGGCAGTCAACTGTGTGACAAATACTTGTTAATATACTCGCATGAAAATACATATTTAAATATACATATATGCATGCAAGGCGATCCTCAAAGCACTTAATCTGCAAAAACGAGGGAATTTTAAAAAAGTCGATTTATTTTCCAACATACTCTCTTTTTTTTGGGTTAAGTGTATCCAACCCAGCGATGCTCCAATTCCTTTGACTGATTTTAATCGCACGTTTTCTGCAAAATTATGTCTCTGAGACTTCCACACAATGTTTTTGCTCTCCCGCGAATGACATTTTTAAATTTCGAAAAGAAAAGTCATGAAAGACTACTGTGTATCGGGCGGCAGAGCATAGCAATTCGACAAATTTGTCATGGAGACGGAGACAGTGTGACTCGGTGCGATGTTATGGTGAAAAATCAACTTTTTCCTAGCCAAATGGAGTGTTTTTCAGGTAAGCGACGTAGAATTGATCCAATAAATAGAGCTTTCTGAGCGTTTTTCACTTCTCCAGATGGTCGATGTACATAGAAATGTGTCGAAAACGGTTGATATCATCTTTTCGATCGATGGAATAGTGTTCACTTTCGATGCATAGGGTACCCGGTGTAAAGTCCACTGTCGAATGCTCCATGGTCTCTAAAATGTACCATTGAATCGTTGTTTTGTCAATGTTTATGAAAAACCTTAGCACTGCTGTGAAGTGGTGCCACGGCTGCAGATAACACTTCAAAGTGAGCAACCGTGGTACCCTTTGAGCCGGCAGCTTACACACTGTCAATACTTCACGTAGTATATGTCATTCGTGTCCAGTATAAGGCGCGCAGCGTCAGATACCCTGCGTAGCTTCAGACGTCGATGTCGCTTTATGAGATCGCTTACTTCTCTCGTTAATCTCCATATTATCCGCTTTCGAGACATCTGTAAATAGCCAACCATCTTGAAATTGGTTAAATCACTTTAAGGCAGTCGTTATCGAAGCCGTAGAGTCCCCATACACAGCAACCAAACTTGCTTTCACTTCGGCTAAAAGTAGTCATCTACACATTCCCATAGGTGAATTAGAGCAAATTTTTCTCCAGCAACACCATGGAATTTTTAGGCTACTTACTTGTCAAAACGACGCCGTAGAAATGAGTAGGGAATCATTACTTTTTTTTTTTTTTTTTTTTTTGTGTGGTCCAGCTTGCTTATGACGATTCTAAACCTTAGGTTAGGTAAGATTACTTAGTTTGGTAGGCCAATGAGCCACGCATACACCAGTTTGGGTGCTTTGCGATACCAGATGGCATTACTATGTCCATGAGCATTTGTCATCCTTTTGGATGCCTGCGCTTGACGCGAATTTCAACAGACTCTGTGGACTTACTATTGACACCTCTTTCAGTGTAACACACCGTGGGGATCCCATATTCTTACAGCGTAGTCAAGATTTTCTCTAATGTTTTCAAGCAGGAAGGAAGTCAAGCTTATTGTCCTAAACTCTTTTGAGTAGATTGGGTTGTTTCTACCTGCCTTCGGCATGAAAATTACCCTAGTATTTCTCCATAAGAGTGGCATATAGCTGTGCGGATGTTCTCTACATCACTTTACAACAACTTTCAAGTTACACTTTCCCCCTTTCCACCCACCACGCTACCGAGAACAAAGGAAACGATATTTTCATGGGTACAATATATTGATAACTGTACTCGTACGCCAATAAATATTAAATAAATGCCGAATTTTATTTCCAAGAACTCATCTGTGATTCAAGTCGAAGAAAGCTTACACGCTTATAAGGGCAACGCGCGCTTACAGAGTGAAGCGTATCGCAATCAATACACCAGCTCGCCAGTTCACCAATTTCGATTTCAAACGCACAATTCACATGAATTACAACAACAGCAGAAACAATGAAAATCACAGAATGGGTTGCCGAGCGAAACCGTCTTCACTTTACACACTTTTAGRCAACAACAACAAAGCCACCATCAAGAAAGCCCATAAAAGAAACGACTCAAGGCACAAACTGCCGGCGATGGAGTCGCACAGAAGGCCTGTTGCTGCTTGTTGTTGTGTGTAATGCCGTCGCTGCTGTGCGACAATCGCGATTGCGTTGAAACAATGCGCCCCACGGCAGCCAATGAAAACAACAAAAGCAGTGCCAGCCAAAGTGAAGAATGAAAAAGTCCAACATTAAATCAATCATTGAGTGCTCCATGTCAACGGTGCATCGCGCTTTGCTGCATATTACGTACGGCGTGCTGCGCAGCTGCAGAAATGCCGCACGAACGCACGTCCGTTAAGCGATTTGTGGTCACAAAGCCGTTTGAAGGCTCGATGCCGGGTGGGAGCACGCTAGAGGGGTTAAAGGAGTTGAAGTACCGGGAGAGTTGAATTAAATTGAAAAAGTAAATTAGATAATGTCAACACAAAAGCGCCGCCATTCGGCCTCCGATTGAGCAGCGGCAAGGTGTAGAGAGTTTGACCGCCGAGCTAAAGGTGGCCAAGGGCAGAGCGTTTCTCAAAATTTTTAAATTTTTACTGAGAACAATAGGTACTGTAAAACTGAAATTGAATGATAAAGAATTCATATTCGAAAGCTAATCTTACTTTTTAATGGGCATTTCTTTGTATATTTAAGGACCTGTCGAAACGTACTAAAAGAACGATTTCTTTATTAAAAAATAAATAAAATGAAAGATCGAATAAGATACGATTGATAACTTTTAGCTAAGAAATGGTGATCCATTTCGATATTCCCCAATTTTTTAAAGAAAAAACGCAGAAACTTTAAATTTATAGTAAAATATTTATTATCCCTCGAAAGAACATTATTTGGCATTTACTTTTTGATGATTATCCTTTTCAAAAGTTGCCCGCGGCTACGTCTTAGATGGGAGTCCAATTTTCGATGACTCGTTCGAGCATTTCGACTGGCGGGTGACACGCGTGATGTTTTGCTCTAAAGCCTGAATCGAAGCGGGATTTTCGGCATAGACTTTACACTACATATATTCCCATAGGAAAGGTCTAACGGTGCCTTATATCACAAGATCTTGGTGACCAATCGTGAAATTATCTGTTTACCAAAGGGTTCTCTGGCTTCACTGGTATAATTTTTGAAGAAATATGGACCGATCAATCCACCGGCTCAGAAACCACATCAAACCGTTGTTTTTTCTGGATAAAAAGGCGGTAATTTTGCTAGTTTACATAGTCGGATTTTCTTGAAACTTTGCAAGAGCCCATCGAGCGGCCTCAGTTCTTGCACAAGCTGTATCTATGCTTTCAATTGAAGATCTGGAGGTAAAATGCGTCAAATCGTTGCAGACATCAGTCCGAGTTGCTGCGACTCTCCACGGTATTAGTGGACACTCACAGCTACGGCGGCTATATTTCTTTTCTGGGTGCTGAAAATGATCTGTTCGGTCGAATATTATCCAATAATGAATGCTGGGTCTCAAGTTGGGTGATGATAGTATGYTCAGTAGGGCGATTATGTTCACCATGAGTTGAGCGCAGTGCGCGCAACACCTTTCTTTACAGAACGCGGATTTCCGTAATTACATAAGTCTTTCCTTGATAAAATGCAAAGTAATACTTAACAAAAATAACATAACAGCGTGACACGATTCGAGCGTGATCTGTCAAATAAAGGGTATTGAAAAAAGCAACTCTACTTGGATCACCTTGTTACACCTTGATAAATGTATCGAAAATACAAATATACTTGTATATCTTCTAAGGTTAGCACATATCCTCTCATTTTCTACTTATGTCATTCATTTCTTAGTACACACATATCAATACACGTAATTTTCCAAATTTTCGGCAGAACTCGATTTCCATGCCACAACAGCACTGGCATATTAATTCAATTGACCATTTTTGGGTTAATAAATTTGCCTAAATTTGATTTTTGGTGGTCAAAAGGTAATTGAAATGTCCATTACCAACATGCGTCTCGTCAGCCAACATTTGTTGTTGTAGCAATACGTGCTTACAACGCACACAAACATACTTAAAGGCATACATATGCTTAAATATGTAAGTAGTTCTCATGAAATTTTCATAATTTTTCATTCTAATTTTCGTGAGCTTATGCTAATTTATTACAATTTACCGTTGTCATGAGATACTTGAGCATATAAAGTTATTAAACATAATTCGGAGAACTCATAAACAAATTGTTACAAACATAAATAGCCAAAGGCGAGTGATAAGAATTTAAATAGCGCGATTTAATAAAGTTTTGTGTAAGTTTGAAGCAAAAGAGAAGCAAAAATAAATAAAAATTGTGAAATAAAGTTTAACTACGCACGTGATTTTTAATTGAGTGCCGTTAAATTATTAACAAGACACTTAAAATTCTGGTCTTTCAATAAATGTATTTCTTTTTTTATAGAAACATATTTTTCATTTAAGCAAGCTATTAAGATTTTATATGTTATTTGACTTCTTGGAAATCATAATAAAGTTCGTGAGGGTAATCAATTACAACCAAACGGTAATGAAGTCAAATTGTTGTAATTAATGTAATTAAAAAAAAAAAAAACATTTCAAATTTTGTAACTTGAAACATTTTCTAAAATATAGCCAAAGAAATTTAAGCGAAGTGGTTAAAGGTGAGGAATTCAAAATTAAGCCTTTGCATGCTCAGATATTTAAATGAGACTTCATTACTTATGAGAACCATTTACATTCGATTGCGGATCAACGCAGAGACGTCACGTTCCTTGAACAGCAGCTTGCCAGACTTTAAGTAAGTGGTAAAACCTACGATTCCATGACAGATCAGAGAAGAATACAACTGAAAAGGTCCAGCGTCTTTAAGGTTGTTAGACAGAGTTACCAATGACACTACATATGGGCCCAATTTCGAATTTTCAATTAACTGCGTAAAGACATTAATTAAGTACAAAAAAAAAAATATATAATATTGACCAAAATTTAAGGGCCTAATCAGTTCTAGCAAGTTTTTTAATAAACTTCAAATTTATGTTCTTTTTTTTTGAGTACTATAAGCCAAACCAAAATTTGCGGCAAGAAAAAAAATGAAAATATACTTTTTCCCCGGCCAGCCCTCAAAATAGACATATCATTTTTCACTCCAGCTGATATGACAGATGCCATAAGTCTCTCTTCTTTACTGCCGTAGACACTGTTTACACGTTTATAGGCGCGTTTACAACAACAGTACCAGTCGTCCTTCCTTCGCGCTGTTTGGCGCTAATTAGAGATTCCAAGCGTAGCCAGGTCTCTCTCCACTTGGTCTTTCCAACATAGTGAAGGTTTTCCTATTCCACTGCTTTCCGCCGCGGGTACTGCGTCGAATACTTTCAGAGCTGGAGTGTTTTCATCAATTGGGACGACATAACCTAGCCAGCGAACCCCTTACTTTGCTAAAGTATGTCAATGTCGTTGTATAATGCACCTCATCGTTCCACCGACTGCGGTATTCGCCGTTGCCAATGCACAAAGGACCATAAATCTTCAGTAAAAACTTTCTTTCGAAAACTCTCATCAACATTTCGAAACCGACTTATCAGACATTGTAATCTTCCGTGGCTCTGCGGCATATAACAGGCCGAAGATGATGAGTGACTTGTAGATTTTGGTCTTTGTTCGTTGAGAGAGCACTTTACTTCTCAATTGCCTACTCAGTCCGAATTAGCATTTTTTGGCGAGAGTTATTCTCCGTTTGATTTCGAGGCTGACATTGTTGTTGGTGTTGATACTGGTTCCAATATAGACACAATCATCTACGACATGATGACAGGAGATATTTCGTCTTGTTCTCGTTCTCTATCAGACCCATTTGCTTCGCTTCTTTGTCCAACTTAGAGAAATAACAACCAACGGCGCGGTTGTTATGGTTAATGATATCAATATCATCGGCATACGCCAGCAATTCGACACTCTTGAAGAAGATTATACCGACGCTAATCAGCTCTATAGGTCGAATTATATTTTCCAGTAGTATAGTGAAGAAATCTCCTTTGCTTGCCTTGCTTGAAACCTCGTTTCATGTCGAACGGCTCGGAGAGGTCCTTCCCGAATCGTCGGGTATGCTTTCGCCAGACCATATTCTACAAAGAAGCTGATGCATGCTCATTATCAGTTCTTCGCCGCCGTTTTGGAATAGCTCGCCCGGCAATCCATCAGCCGTCAGACGGATATTTGCTATCTGCACTTCTACAGGTAACTTGGCTGTAACAAGATGGTGTTTTGGGGCAATGACAGGATACATATTTATACACAACTAGTATACAACTCAGATTTGGAGAGAGAATGCTAGTTGTAACGAAATTGAATCCAATACTTTAAGCGAAGAAGAACAGTCGCGATCAGACTTATCTTTCCCATATATCCGAGTTATCTCCAAAAATTAACAGAGAATCTGCAAACAGCCGCCTATCACTTATAGTAATGATTTCAGCTTCTATTTTTAATGGTTTAGAATTAAAAGAAAGGAACACGATTAAAGAAACAAACAGGTATACTTAGATATTAGAGAAGCTTTTAGCACACCAAAAATGTATCTGGCATTACCACCATGATTGAGTCAAATATTTCTCATATCGTTTTAAATAGCCTGACGCTTTCCACTTCCCCTAACCTGTCAACCTTCATCTCAAGTTTGTTGGAAAAGATTTTCCAAATCAATGATGGATCAATTATTGCCATACTGCTTTTTTGTGCCCACCTTCGTAATAAGAGCAACTTATTTATATTAAATGCATACACATGGGTATATCCTTACAAGGTTTTTGCTCCACGGCGCGGCGGTGAGCTTGTAAGTGCGCACACGTGATCAAAACAATGTAAGACAAACGCAAACCGAGCGAACTCCTTTTCTTGTTGATCCCGATGCCCAAATAAGGCACCTTAGTGGCGGAAATTAGCTACCGAAGCCGCGAGCGCATACCAAGTGCAGCGACATGTCATTGTTGCACGGCGACCAAACCGAGAATACCTTCATTATGCCGCATGCGACGGCGCGGGTAGACGGGGGAAGAGTCACTTCAGCAAGTTAAAGTTGGTTAAAGTGGAAATAGAGTATAAGCGCATATTGCTTACATGGAGACACGGCGCATGACATTTCACGTTGCCTTTCGCGGCTGATGTTTGTGACCCCGCCCGCCGCGCTTACAGGTCGTCTTTTGTGCACAATTAATATTCCAAGCAGATCGGCGCGGAACATATGTCCCAGGTTCACGTTGCTACCAGCTACTGTGGCGCATGCGCACAATGCTGATGAGCGCGCTGCGGCTGCTCTGCTGATTTCGACTTCATGCAGGCTTGGTTTAGTGACTACGCCTATAGTGATCGCGCGGATAATGAGCTATCGGCGGGTGTTTAAAAGCTTGCTGAAGGAATCTACGGAACTTTAAAAATAAATCGCGGCATCCGAGAAAGAGCAGAAAAAGTGGGTGGAATGCAGAAAAAATTTATGAAATTCTCGATATTGAAAAAATTGAAGTGAATTTCCTTGCATGTAATTGATCTCTGTGCAGGAATGTGATCAACGGTGGCAGCTCACATCTCAACTTCTATCTTTCCGATCATATCTGATGTTCTTAGTTTCTGTCATTTTTGCTTAAAGTAAAATGTTTATTTTAGTTATGTCAAAAGGCACACATGCTCCTTGTTAGTCAACCAAAGCCGTCACTCATCACATACACACACACACAYATATACAAACACAATAAGTTAGTTTCAGCGCAGTTCAACGCTTTTGAGCCTCGAGTCCTCGCTGATTTGTCCACCTTTCATAATTCAATAAACGAATGAGCGAAATATTTGCGCAATTTTCAGCGAGTCCCCTCGTTTTGCGTTGCACTGGTTGCTGCATTTTGGCGGACATTGAAGGGTAGTGATGGCCAGTAATCGTATCAGCGATCACAAGGCGGCAAAATGCCCATATTTCATAGATAAAGAGTACGCTGGTGGCGTATCAATTAAAGTACACTTTAAACTTTAAAATAAATTAAATTTTTTTAGTTTAAATTTAACTCTAACTATATTATTTTTATAAAACTTGGAGAGAATGGGCTCTGAATGCATATGCTCAACTCTCGCCTTGCCCTGCTACCGAGACAGCCTTGAGGCCATTGAAAGCGACTACCTCTGCGGGGAATGGATAGTAGCTCTGAGTGGGGCCTTAGTCAACATGGGAAAAAATTAAAAAAAAAAAACAAAAAAAAACACGATACCAGAATGAAGGTAATGGGAAGATAAGTGAGGTCGAAATCAATAAACAGCTCAGTCGCGGGTGAGGGACTACGTTTGGTGTGTTGAAATCATCGCCAAGTAGAGGTGCTGAAAAGCCCATTATATGAAAGGGGGCCAGATTGAAGCCTTCGAACAAAGCAGGTATTCCGCTATGAGGAGATCATTATATATAGCGCTCAGCCTCTGGGTGCAGTGGATTGGTCAGTGGGAGACGGCCCAACAACCATGGATAACAACCTTAGTGGTTATAGCGAGTTCTGCATTCGGTTCTTTAATTGATTCTTTAATTTAATTCTTCAGACTTCACCGACCGTTAGAGAAGAAGTGAGTCAAACACGACTGGGCGCTATATTAGTGTTTTTGAAGGCAGTCTCAAGGTTAAGATTCTTTCCGATTAACCTCAAACAAGCCTCCGCCAATTTGCTGCTTCGTCTCGAACAAGACAAGTCAAACCCTGTTTATTGGTTCGAAATAAATTAACGAGCTTACTTTTACGCGAAGATGTATAGGAATCACTGTCATTATTGCTGAGGATGACCTTGGATGAGGCTCCACAAAGATCAACGGGCTGTAAGGTTAAGAATCTGAATGAATGCCAGCTAGAGAAGCTGCTTAGAAGAAGATGAGAGTAAAATAATTCAATATTTCTCTTTTTATTGTCTCGCCTTTACGAGAAAAAGTCTTAAACACTTTCAGATATCTCACTGAGCTGGTGGGAATAGAACAGCCATCGGCTTATAATATTCATAAGTGACTCTACAAAAGGCAGAAGCAAAGTGAAAACGGCTGGGAAGCAAAAGCAGACAGCCGCTTGGTATCCGCCAGAACCTGTCTCCCGAAGAGAGGTTTAGGAGATCTTTAGGTATTGCAAAACCTCGCTATGGACGCATGACTGGAGAGTAATGAGGCTAGAGAGAACGGAGAAACCTTAATAAGGTATGGATACGAGAAGGCGGGCTTTAAGATGCTCCCAACGGCTGACAAAGCTGATGAAGCTCTTCCGTTCCCACGACAGTCGGGTTTACACAACCAGAACTAACTAACTCGGAATAATTCTGCCGCTAAAACAACAACGCTCAAACTTCAATAGCGGCGCATAGGTCAAGGGGTGACGGTCAAGCAGCTCGGCTAGTTCGTTCGTAGTCCAACGATTGACGAAAGAGTCTTCAATCTTGAACGGTTATTAGAGGATATGTAGGTCAAACATGACATTGGCGCTGACATTAGCACTTTTAGAAGGTAGTGTGAGAGATAAGATTCTTTCAAATTATTCTTCAACATGCAAATGCAACCTTTCTCAATTTCCTGCTTTGACTGGAACAAAACGGAGTCGATATCTAAGCCGGCTTGTTGGTCCGAAGGCAATTAAGACATGTATTTTACCTCATTTCAGCAATGTTGATGTGGCGACGGCAAAACTGGGTTGGGTTGCCAAAGATTTCTGTCTAATCTAAGCATTTAGCCACTTCGAAGATGAGTTGAACCCACCCCTATTATTAGTGAGGAAGATCTTGCGGAGATGTCACGAAGAGAAAATGGTGTAATCAACCAGTTGTAAAGTTGCGAATCTTACAGGATGCCAGCGTTTAAGGCTTGTTCTCGCAAAGGCGGCACAACATAGGAGAAAAAGTAAAGATTTTTCCATCTCCTCTTCTTCTAAACAGCTTCTCTAGCTGTCCTCCTTGTTGTCCCGTCTTTGCTAGAACTAGTCCTAAACGCTTGGGAGCTCAGACTCTCTGATAGACCACTGGTGGAAATGGAAATTAAATACTTAAGCACTTTTTATTGACCACATCGCGTTTTGTCGACTTATAAGATCAGATATAGGAGTCATGTTTTTATGGCTTCACATAAAACTACATATACACCGCAAGTGCAGTCCGCAACTTCAGGATGGGACATAGAACCCAACCTCATCTAGCTAAGTAGGTAGGTAACGTGGATGTCTGACGATGCACCGAGGCCTTGAGGAGGCTCATTGTGAAACCAGCGTCTCGTGAAACCCTCCATCATTTGCCCTCTGAACCACCCTGCGCTCCTGTTGAAGCTTATTATTAGCTAATCAAACCTAATCCTTTCTGTTGCGATTTCCGTGAACATTATTGCCCGACATAGCAGTCTTTCAGGTCTAAAATTTCTTTTCGTGTACCCACCTAAGTCCATCACAACAAAGTTATGACAGAATTTATATATTATTTTCACTTCATCGCATAAGAAATTGAATATTTTGGCGAATATAAAAAGCGTTGATAACAAATCACAAAATACTTGACATTCTGCACACATTCATCAAGTAATGCATGGTCTTAATGCTCCTACCCGCCAGGCATAAAACACGCGCAAACAACAAGACAGCGAGCGAATTGTGCATCCGCCAGCGCAGCGTCCTTCTACCGCTGCGCATGCGTGTGGGTTCTTTCGCGAACTCAACACACACACGCACACATACTCGAGTGCGTGCAAATTTGTGCGCGTTTTTGCATTTAAGCGACTTACGTTTGTTTCTTTGTATGGGTGTGTGCGTGTGTGTTTGCTAGTATCTCGCTTTGCACGATCTCTGCGGTTTCTGTTGCTTTTTTGTGGGCTTTTCGTGCAGCTTTCGCGTTTTGCCAGGCAATTTAATATTTTTAATAATAATCCTATTAGTTGCAAGTGACAGTTGAGCTGTAGCAACGTGATGGAGGTGACAGGTGTTGCCGGTGTTTTGGTGGCATTCAAGCGGATTCGCCGAGGGCGTGCGCATCTGAGGCCGACTGCCGACTGCCGACTGCGGGCTGCTTGTCATGCGACAAATGTTAATTTGCGCAAGGAATTGTTTCTTTTATGTGTGTGTGTGTGTGTGTACATTATATGATTTTGTTGCTGTGGTTGTTGTGCTGCAGGCCATTAAACGATGAATTGCGATAATGGCATCTTGACAACTTATTTAAAATTCCTCACAAAGCCATTGGCGCAGCCGCGTTGGGTACAAATTGCACAAGTTTTTCAAAATTCAAACACACACATATATATCTACATATAATATATACACATACACATATGTAGATATATATAAAATAATTTTACGCTTTTGTGGGTGCCTGCGTCCATATTGAAATTTTCACTTATCTCGGCCGCTTTTAAATTTCTCTCTTGTTTAACTGTCAAAATACTCGAAAATAAATATCGGCGATTAAGACAAACTGATAAGCGGCTACGAAATTTGAGCAGCCAGTCGTATGCAGGTAATATGGAAAAACAACAACAAAGTCTATAACGAAAAGAAATTAAAAAAGAATTGTGCTTTCGATTGTCTTTGAGTTGTCTTCGAAAATGCGCATAAATTTCAATTCTCAAAAAAAGTAAATAAAACAAATTTATAAATGGCACACACATATACATACATACATACACACACACGCATGCAAATATAAAAAAAATAGTTTTGTATATATTTCTTTTTTTGTTTTTTTCACCGCCACACGTTGCCGGCGCGCTGACGCAAGTCAAGCATTGAAGTTGAAAAACTATAGACACACAGTCAACCGAAAAAACTGACCGATCACACATAAATTATATTCAAATTTTGCGCTAAAATAATATGGGAAAAGAAAAAAGGATCACTTTAGTGATATGAATTGTTTATATTCACATTAGGGCAATCCAAAAAAAATTCAACGATTGTACTCTGAAAAATAGATACTTAAACAAATCTGTATAAATTATATGCATATTTATATGATTGCTTATAATTTATGTTTGCATTAGGGTGAACCAAAAAAAATTATAGTTTTTTGTATGTTACTTTGAAAAATAGATTCTTAGACAAAGATCTCCACAAATGACATGCATACTCATACATACATACATAATTTATATTCACATTAAGGTGAGCAAAAAAACTAAACCTTTTTTCGTTTCATACTTTGAAAAATAGATTGTTAGACAAAGATCTACATTATTGAGTGTATATACCCAATTTATATTCATATTAGGGTGGTCAAAAATTTAATTTTCTTTTTAATAGTTTTTTAGACACTTCAAAGAAAATCTCTTCAATTAGCAGCTATTAATTTTAACGGGAAGCTTTTCCGACTAATAGTTTTCTATTTTTTATTTCTTAGTAGCAGGCAAAAAAATTTAAAGCTCGCTTTTAACTGCTTGAAATATCTAGTTTCATAGTTTTAATATAAAAATGAATGCTTTATCGTAAAGCCAACCATTTATATAATTTTAACAGCTGGAGATTGATTATTTTAAGTCAATTTTTTGTACTGAATTCTATAACTCAAAAACATCATTATAAATCAGAAAAATCATATTTTGTAGGGAATTTACTGTTCTATCAAAGTGAAAAGTCCTCATCGTTACAGTTAGCAGTTCACATTTACTTGGATCGGCGCTCTTAGAGTTGTCTAAGAACCTTTTTTACAGAGTATCAAGCGAAAAAAGTTGTATTGGATTTTTTTTTAACCACCCTATAGCTTAATAGATTCGTTTTAAACTATATATACGAAAAGGAATATCCTTTCCATAGACGCTTTCAAATAAACGAAATTTTTAATAAAAAAGTATTCAGAAAATTTAATATTTTTTATCAAAAAGGTGCGATGCAAAAAAATATGTCATAAATGATTCAAAGTTATTTTATTTTTCATGAGAACACGTGTCATTTATAAATATAGGAAAATTGGAATGCTCACCGTCATCTTTTAAAATTAAGCAAAAAATATTTCCTTGCAGGAATTTTTTCTTGGGATATACTATATGTTCATTTTTAACCATATATTATATATTTCTTTTTTTTTAACACTCAAATGCTTATTAGTATTTATTTTTGCTCACCCTAATGTGCATTTGTATAAAAATTGTTTTGACTAAATTGTTTTTGCATCGCCCGAACTTTAGACATTTTTTCGCAATTTTTCGCAATTTTTCGTTAATTTCTTTGGCTCACCCTAATACATACTCATTCCTACTTTTTGCTTACCCTAATGTAATATGATACCGATTCATATTTAAAATTGTTTTAACTTAATTGTTGTTGCATTTTGGCTCACCCTAATGTACATACACAGTACATATTAACATATAAAATTTCTTTCAATTAAATTATTGTTGCCTCGCCTGAATTTTGGGTAGTTTGCGTATACGGGCACATTATTTTGGCTCACCCTAAGGTTTATTTTTTTTTTTATTTTTAGCTTACCCTATTGCACAAACAATCTACAAAATTTTTTTGCACTAAATAGTTGTTGCAACGTTTAGGTTTTCGAATTTTGGGTATTTTTCGCAGACATTAGCTCGTTATTTTATTAATACACTGAGAAAAAAAATTTTTATTCATATATTCTTTTGGGTTTTTGTAATAATTCTATCAGAATATTATATTGTAGAGGTAATACCAAAATTTCTAACTTTAGCTTAATATTAAAATAAATTATTTTTCGCAGTGGAATTTTAACTACCGCGGCCCGTCAATATCCCCATTAAAATTGTATTTGTTAGTTTTACTACAAAATATATGCATATGCATAGTTAATCACTTTTATTTGTATATATGTAAGCATGCATGTATGTATTTATGTACATACATAAACATTTGTAGCTATATACATACATATGTATGTATATGCTGTTAGTTTCTGCCAATGGCATGGATAGATTCGGCAAAGCAGCTGACAACAAATGCTATCTGTCAAAATCCAGTTGACATTGAGTAATGAATGGGTCTTAAGTGGATAAGAGTATGTTAACAGTTCAGCAACGACGAATGCTTAGCGAATATCAAGCTGTAGTATAATATAGTAGAAGAGCCTTTATTTACATACACACATATGTATACGTTAGAACGTGTTAGAAGTCAGTGACTATTTCGAAAAAAAAAAAAAAAAA
>NW_017536852.1:217606-251664 GCF_001853355.1 Bactrocera latifrons | reverse complement strand
CCACTCTCGAGTTGCTTTGAAAATATAGATTATCCGTATTTCTCCCTTACCTTAAAGAGCCCAGAGAAATTTTGAATGCTTCCCAAACAAAATTGACTATTTGATTAAATTTAGGCCGGACTGGCAAAAAAAAAAATAAATAAAATATTTTTCAAGTATTTTAACACAAAATATACCTAATATTATATGGGCTTCAAGATAAAGTTCTGAGTCATAAAAGCATGCACAGGATTAAAACAGTTTGCCACACACTTCTTATAAGCCTCGACTGGGAAAGTAGCTAATTTTCATTTTTTCAGTTTCTCTAGGTTTTTGTTTCGGTTAGCGAAGAGTCTGTAAACGGAGATGCTGCTGACTTGCCAAGTGGTGAAGTATTTATTGAGGAGTGGAAAAATGAGAGCTCTGATGATAGCTCTGTAGTTCAAAAAGCAACAGGCAAGAGGGTAAAAATCGCCGCGCAAACATTTCTTCTGATTCAGATCAGGATGACGAAACTGAAAAACAAACCTTAATCACCACGCACGCGAAAGAGTATAATAGATGTTAGGCTGGTGGTAATCTAGTGTAATTGAGTACTCGGATGCAAGATCAAGAGAATCAAGAAAGAGTTCCTCAAGAAAGTACTCAAAGCGTTTTATTTTACATAGTCATTACAAAGTCATTTTGAGCAAAAATGCGATTGAAAGTTCCACTCGCTCGGGACTTGAATGAGAGCTACCCAGTTTAAAGGCTTATAACCGTAAAACGAGATAGAATCTTCATATATGAATTTTAAGAACATATTTTTGAATACTAGAAGAAGAAGAGTCGATGATTTTTGAAATCAAAAACATCATTTTAGGATGAATGAAATAACACAAATTTAAGGGATATATGAGGAAGGGGAGTGGTTGAATTTTTAGTGAGTTAAATATGATTTATGTAGATTTCTGGCAAAACTACGAGTCTTATGGGAAAAAGTTAGATGACAAATTTGTAGGTAATAAAGAGATCTGTAACTTTAGTATACGCGCCTTTTTCAAATAACTTCAAAATTTTTTGTGAAATTTCAAATAATCAGTTTATGGTTTTAATGCTAAAAATAATGTTTTTTTCATTCCTTAAACTCTCTTGTTCAGGAAGATGGATGCATGTGTAGAAATTTACGCAAGTGAGGAAAGTTCTCTGAGTGCCATTCACTTGGTAGTGGCCAGAAACGATTCTTTTACATATGGCACAAGCAGCTCACGATTTCCGGTCTTTGACCAAGTATCCTCTGGATAGCCAAAGAACATCCGTTTGAAGGTGAGCTAAAGTGAGAAGGCGAATCGTACCTCCCCAGGATTGTGCGTTGGATTTGGAACCCGCCACGTAAAGAAGCATACAGCTACGGATGAGAAATTAAACGGCTAAAATACGTAAGCGGTCTACGATAAAAAAAAATAAGAAGAAGGCTTTTTCTTCGTTGAAACCGCAACTTTCTGTTAGGATAAAAAATATATACATTACTATGTGAAGTTTTTTCAGAAAACCAAAAAAAAAAAAAAGCATATACCCCATTCATAATTCCTTTAAATTCTCACATCCCAAAAAACCTAAAGTTCATACAAATTAATGTTTTATCCACCCAAAATTTATATACTCCCTAGCAGCTTATGCTTTTGACCCACTTTCATATCACTGCCATTAACTCATGTATAAACACGAAATCCGCCAATTCCATTATTTGTTTTAATGCTCATAATTTCAACTTAAATACTTCCGTTTTCTTCAGATCTCCTCAGCAAATGCGCTATTTCGAAAATATATTGAATGTGTTGTTTGCTTGTTTTTTTTTTTAGATTTAATAAAGTGCCGCTGACTTGAACACGCCCATTTATCCCATTTTTCTCGCATTATATTGACTGACCGTCGCTAATAATACACTCGCGTCTTACTAATGGTTTTGCTCAAATTTAATTACCGCATAAATTCTTCATTTTATTCACTGCAGCTAAGTGTTAATGCAAGAGTGGAATTAGTGTTTATTTCCAGCGCTTAGACGCCATTAATAAATAAGTTTTTCGGTTTTTTTCTTAGCAAAGGCGAGCGGAAGCACTGCGGGCGACTGTCGCTGGGCATTAGTAGCTCTATTTTTATGATGAATAATGTATGGATTAGGAATGTTATTGTTTGCAATTCATTTTTATGCTTTTTATTGATTTGAATTGTTGATTGATTTTTTAGTACGGTTATACATATGTACTATACAGTAGGTAGTAATATGCGAAGGAAAGAGGCTAATTTGAAGTGAATTTCTCTACAGTATGCTCGAAGTTTTCGTCAATAAAATATAGTATACATATAATTTACCATTTTTATCTTTATGAAATAATATTATATTTTAAAATAATTTTGTTTTCCAATGACATAAAACACGCCCGACGCCATTTTGACGAATATTTTTCGATTTTACAAGCTTGGATCTTGTGTTGCATCTGTGTAATCCGGATGGTACGTTTTATGTAAACCCGTTAGCCATAAGAACAGATACTTGTTCTCTGTATGAAGTTAAGAGTGTAACGTATCAATACCGATTCCATAAGTTATTTAGAATGATATTCAAGTTGGACATATTGTTTACTCAAAATCTATTTTACGGTATTTTTAACTATCTTATCTCCTTTCAGGCCATACAAATTTATGATTATGAAAGAACTCATTTATTCACTACTGAAAAAGCAGCCAAAGTGATATAAAGATCAAAATCGCCTTTTTAATGGTTCTCTTTGAACAGATCCTATAAGCTAAGCGCATAATCTAAAACGCATAACTCTAAAGATTGACATACTTGTAATATATGCTTTTATGATATATGTATGTGCTTAATGAAGATCTATTGTAATAGATTACAAAAATTGTGTCAAGAAAAGTTCATACTTCCAGTGAAGAGGTCTACAAGCTTTTTCAAGCTAGAATGCATCCTGGGCTTACTATTATTTTCTTATAGTAGTTAAAGTTACTTTAACACATTTGTTTCAAGTTGTTCAGAAATAGTGATCAGATCATTTATGGCTATTGATTGGAAAGTCTGGAAGTCTGTAGGATAAATTGGATTTAAGTACGATAGGAAAACAAGAGACTTTAACTTTATTGAGTCTTATGTCATTGAGACTATTTGCAAATAATGACAGACTTAAGGGGTTTCTTCAGGTGAAAAACAACCTTTTTTCAACGATTTTTTTCTCATATAAAAATTATATATTTTATTAGAATTTTTTATTACATACTATTACTGAAGAAATTCTAAATTTTTTTGAAAAAATATTTTAAACTTGGTTATTAAGAAATCTTGACAAACCGACATCAAAAACAAAGTTTTTGATCAACTTGAGAATTTAGAACAATATTTTAGAGGTTTTGAAAATTTTTATAAGACAATAAAAAACTACATTTTATATCGAATCCACATATCGTCATATACATATAATGCAAAACATAGTATCTTCAAAGAAATTGAAATTGAGTTTTTTATTGCTAACGATTCACTACATCATAATACATATATATGTACATATATAGCATAAAATTTTCAGTTCCGTTGTCATATATAACCAATATATAACCATTTTATAACCAAAAATCAAATTTTGTTTCAATATGAGTGGTTTCATTCTATTATTTTTTCTTCGTCTTTAAACTTATCAAAAGTGGTGTTACATTATTTTGAGTTTTAGGTGACTATAGGGAATATGCTCCAAATATTTGAAGTTGATACGGCATAAAGTTTCGGAGATTTGCGCATATTTGGAAGAATTTAGCTTAGTGTAATCGGTTTCCAAACTCAAACGGCGTTTTTCGTGAAACATGTTTTTCGGAGTCGGTGAGGAAAAGTTTTCCGATCGTATGTTCAGATGGCTTAGGTCAAATAAAAAAAATTTCGAATTTGAAATTTCGATTTTGCAACCCATTCTGAAGTGTAATTTTTTTTATAAAAACCGACTTTTTCTTTGTAAGCCGCCATTTTGATAAAAATCGATATTTGACTAGACTTCTATCAATAATTGCATTCATTTATTTTAATAATAATACACATAAATTTTAATATATACATATTTGTGAATTTCGATTAATTTTAGGCATAAATTTCATCATCTTTTTTCGGAGGTCCTCCTGCAAATCGGCTACGAGAACAAGGGAATATATAATGTTTCAAAATTAATCAACATTTTAAGGTATATTAATTATTTAATTATTTTTAATAAAAACCTGTTCAAAAATCTCACAAAGACATGCTTTTCTTGACTTGTAAGTGGATATAATCACTTTCCCTTGTTTTGAAAAATATAAGACCTATAGAGTTTAATTATTTTATTTTTAGTATCGCTGTATTTTCCGGACATGATTAGATTGAAAAAAGCCTTTTTCGGCTATGGTACTCGATATATTCCTTAATTACATACGAATGAATAAATAATACAAGGCTAACAGTATCAGTTATCCTCGTCATTACTTTAATACTTTACACTATATCTCAAGTATAATTTTTTCCGTCAGTATTCAAGTATAAATTTGAAAAATGAAATAACTTCGCAAAAATGTTCTGCAATAGCAACCTTTCTCCACAACTCCTTTGCTGTATATATGATTCTGAATTCATACATATGTACAGATGTATATATGTATATATTATTTAAGGGTGTGTTGCATGCCAAATAAATTACAACACACAGGGTCGTCATTCATTCTCTTTCCTAACTTCAAAATGAAAATACTGCAGCCAAATTGGATTTGTGCATTGAACTCCAAACTCTCAATTCCCGCGAGACTACCGCTATAATAAATATCAATGCCGGCAACAATAACAATAACAACAGCATAAAAAAAATGTAACAAACAACTGCAAACATGCACAAAAGCGATGGCCGCTCGTGGCAGCTGAGCTGGGCAAGGCGGAGTCAATGCCTTGAGTGGAAATACACACTCATGCACATGCACAGTTGGTCCTGAGAGTGAGAGTAAAGCGGTATCATATAAATTCTGCTAACTCTGTAAGCACTGTGCACATTTAAGTGTGCGAAAGAGAGAGACAACTGTATTTGTGGGCAGCTTGTATGGAAATGTATCTACACGCACACATAGAAGCGTAGATAATTTCTATATATGCTTACAGCATAAACAACAATAATGCGTTGTTTGGCGAGGGGTGAGGAGATTGTGTGTAAATGTTGGCTGGAGCATCCGCAGAGCTTTGCGAATGCCGTCTTCAGTTTTGCGGAAGCGTTTTTTCGGTATTCTGCGGTGATTGTAAGGGCTTTAAATGTAAGACAAATGCATACAAACATACTAATGCATGTGTTTATACGAATAATCGTCTTAATATAAGCATTTTGGCGCTGATCGATCGATTATCGAAACGGGAGCGTGGTGCGAGTTACTAATTCACTTGTTTTGTGATTTTTTATTTTTATGAAATTGCTATGAAGTGAAACAGCGTTGACATTACATGGAGCAGCACGCGCCAACTGTGAATATAGTTTTGAAGTGGGGAGCGAGATGAAAGATAAACACAAGTTGATTTTTATATAGAAGAAGAAAAAATAAGATACATACATATGTATGTATGTATGTAATACTATGTAGGATCTTTGTGTTGATGTTATATATCAATTGAATATGTATGTAAATGTGTGCGTATATAGTATGTATGTATGTACATATGTATATGTGAATGTATGTATGTATATATGTATATGCTTCAATCGGCAATTTGAGTGCAGTGTTGGCTGTTCAGCTGCGTTTACCCCTTTGACGTTTCGGTTTTCTTAAGTATATACCTTGAATAGTGTATATTGAGTTTGTCCCGCAGTTTGTAACACCCACAGGAAAAAGTCGGAGACCCTATAAAGTAAATCGTCACTTGAAATGCAAATTAACGTAATATCACTTTTCATAAATTTACAAGCGAGGAAGAACGAAATAATATAAACCACTCATACCCTAAGAAATTTTGAGGTTTGATTATAAAATGCTTATATATTGGATATATCTCACAGCGGAAGCTTAAATATACATATCTAACATGATGTAGTGAATCGTAAACAATACAAAACTCAATTTCGATTTCTTGACGATAAATTGTACATATACATATAATTAATGAGCGTGACGGGCTGCGCCAATTTAGTCATGTTCGGTCTGTATATACCCGAACTAGTCCCTCAGTTTATAAGCTATCGATCTGAAATTTCGAACACTTCCTTCGCTCACCAAAAAGCTAGTGATTTGTCAGAATCGCCAATATCGGACCGCTATAAAATATAGCTGCCATACAAACTGATCGCTCAAAATTCAGTTTTTGTATGGAAAAGTTTTTTATTTGACGAGATATTCCCACGAAATTTCGTACAAAATATTACTTAATACAACGCTATAATCTTCAATCAATTGAAGATCAGAAAAGATCAGACTACTATAGGATATAGCTGCCATACAAACTGATCGCTCAAAATTTAGTTTTTGGATGGAAAACTTCTTTGTTTGAAGAGCTATCCTCACAAAATTTTGTACTTATTATTACCAAAAGCAACGATATAGTTTGCTAAGAAATTGCTCAGATAAAACCAGTATAGCATATAGCTGCCATACAAACTGAATGCACAAAATCCAGTACTTGTAGAGAAAACTTTTTGTTTTGAAGAGATATCTTCACCAAATTTTTTATTTATTATTATCAAAAGTAGCGATATATTTTCCGAAGAAATTTTTCAGATCGTACCACAAGAGCATATAGCTGCCATACAAACTGAATGCACAAAATCCAGTCCTGCTATGGAAAACTTTTTTATTTAACAAAATATCTTCACTAAACTTTGCATAGATAATTAACTAAAGCAATGCTATAATCACTGTTAATATGACTCAGATCGGGCAACTATAGCATATAGCTGCCATACAAACTGTGCGAACAAAATGAAGATAAGTCAGTGCAGCCAAAATAAAGCAGCTGTGAAGGGTATTAATTACGTTGCATCTATTTTTCCTTGTATACATATATATTCTTCGCCACTGCAACCAACACAAGCGCAGCGAATGCACATCCTTACATTTGTAAATTTGTATTAATGTGCAGCAAACACTGATTTACTACCACAAGCACGCCGGTTGGCGGCAGAAGTGCATATAACAGCGATAGCTGTGTGGGACAAGTATATACAATAAGCAAGCTTAAGTTGAAATATATATACACACACATACATACGTATATGCAAGTAAATATGTGTGTGCTAGCGCTTATGTGTCCCATAGTAGGCACTCAGTTTTATCTGGCGAGTCAGTAAATATTCGTGAGATTTACAACACGCCTGAAAATATTGGCTTTTGGCATGGCGGCGGCAGTATATCGTTGGCGTACATAGCGTGAATTCGCGGCACGCTCTTTGTTCGTTGCACATTCCGCTGCATTGTCAACGCTAAGGACGGCGACTCTGTGTAGATATATTGAAAGCGCAAAGTGCCGGGCAAAAGTAACTGGCACACAAAGCATTTTGCAAAGGGCGAACGCGAATTCGATTGCGAGTTTTTTTTTCTTTTTCTGTTTAAGTAACGAAAAAACGCTATTGTTTTCGGTGCATTGTGTCAAATAGTAAAGAGTGCAGAAAAAAGTGAAAAAAAAATCACAAAAAACCCCAACGTGCCAAGCAACTGCTGTGACTACCACACACAAACGCTTTTGCGGCCGCAGCGCTGTGACGCGTCATCACAAAGCAAGCCGACAAAAAAAAAAAATTAGAAAAAAATACAGTAATAATAAAAAAAAAACACTTACATTGCCACAGTAGCTAAAGCATTATCGCTATTGCGGCCATACATCCGCCAATTCGTCAACCTGCTGGCATTAGGGTGCTACGGCACAAAAGAATGCCCCGCACAACGCCGCCGCACCGCTAATTAACTGAAAATCGCCTGCTGAAATATTCATCCTGTCTATTTGAGTTTGATTGTGTCATTGTAGTTGTCGTTGTTGTTTTTTATTCGATTGTCTTTTTTTTTTTTTTTTGTTGGTTGTTTGAGTTACGCCGCCACGCAGCCCATTGTTGTCTGTCTGTGGCCTTTCGTCGCGTTCAGCGCAGACATTCAGACGCCATTGAATTGCATGTTTGTTGTTGTTATTGCCATTATTTAACAGCGTATCGTTAATTGCAACATCCGTCGTCGCCATGTTGGTACCGCCGGATATGTTGGCGGCGCAAACGCGCATGATATATCAGATGAATCGCTACTGTGCGGAGCGCGTCCAAGCGCGTATGTTCAAAACGGCCACAGCCATAAGAGAGATCTGCAAAATCGTACAGGATATTCTGAAGGAGGTGGAACTGCAGGAGCCGCGCTTCATCTCCAGTTTGGTGGAGTGCAATGGCAGGTAAAGATCAGTTATATTTTAAGAGTTTGTAAAGGGCAATTATATCTTGTCTGAAAATTTCTTCTATAACTAAAACTAACAACAATTTTTAAATATATTAGATTTCAATACAAATTAGATATTCCAAGTGAAGACAGGTCCTTCTCCATTTGGTCCTTCCAACGGAGTGGAGGTCTTCCTCTTCCTCTGCTTCCCCCGGCGGGTACTGCGTCGAATACTTTCAGAGCTGGAGTGTTTTCGTCCATTCGGACAACATGACGTAGCCAGTGTTGCCGCTTTTTTCTTAATTCGCTGAACTATATCAATGTGGTCGAAAATCTCATATAGCTCATCCTTCCATCGAATGCGATATTCCCCGTGGCCAACGCGCAAAGGACCATAAATCTTTCGCAGAACCTTTCTCTTGAACACTCGCAACATCGACTCATCAGATGTTGGCAGCGTCCATGCCTCTGCACCATATAGGGTGGGGATTTTGGTATTGTTCCACGTTTTGCCGGAATACCAAATTCAGACAAAGCAGCTTTGAAATTAACGAAGAGGTGGTGTGTGTCGTTTCTCTTTTCATGGGTCTTTTTCAAGATTTTTTTTTTTTTTTTTGAGTAGGGGAGAGCATTAAAAGCCGAACGGCGGAACTTTAATCCGCTAAACCTAACCCACTCCCAACTCCAGACTATCCGACGGAACAACCTGATTCAGTATTACTTCGTAGGAGTGATAAGACTTTTAAGTCTCCTCTATGGCACGGACTGACGGACGCCTGTTGTGCTATATACATACATATATGTCTAAGTTTTGTCATCAATAAGGCTACCGCTTCGCCGACCACTTTCCCGTTCTCAGTGGACTGATACATAAGTATGTACGTGTCGTGAAATTTTCCACCGAAACTACCACAGAGTGTAGCTTTAAGTAGTTTTCTTTCACTTAAAATGCGCAGGCAATAAAAGAATGCATGCTAAGAGTCTTCAAAGCACTCGGAACACAACAGACTATTCGGACTAATGCCGTGCTGGAATCTGTACAGGTAGCTTCTAAAGCACCCATGTCCACTTAGTGTATGGGTTAGGTGGAAATCCAGGTCACCATGTCGTCTGTCGATGCAGGAATGTATGTCCGCGTATTACTCTGTAGATTTACCGTGCTTTGAGTGAGGTTTGTCAACGCTGCTGCGATATCGTTAAGCTTTTCACCATCTCTTCTCTTTTGGCTCCTATAGATGGCTCTGATAAATTGTATACTCGCTCATATTCGTCACCCTGGATGTCAATGGGCAACATACTGGCTATTACTTCAGCAGCGCCTGCACTGTGTTTATTTGTCTGGGACATGTTTTGATGCCTAGAGTCTGGATCCATATCGGAGTCGCATATAACATAACCGATCTCATTGTTTTTGCAAGTAAAAAGCGCCGGCCGCACGCAGCCTTGTCATCATTCTTGATGAGGCACTCAGGATTTTATTCGCTTTACCTGTAGTGTATTCCATGTGATCCTTAAATTGGAGCCTTGAGTCTACTATTCTTTACAGATACTTTAGGCGTGGCTGTGAAGGAATCTCGCACTCCACACAAGACTTCTGTACTCATTGCATTTGCTCCGGAAGTCATCGAGGTGTTTAGCCACTGCTACCGCAATAAGGTTTGCGTAAGCAACCAATTTAATACCTTTCGGTTGGTGTCTCCTTAGCATCGCATCATGCATTATGCTCCATAGAAGGGGGCCTAGTACCGAGGATTACGGTACTCCACTCGAAATAGAATAGCTCTGGGTACCTTCAACTGTATCGTATAATAGACGCCTGTTTTTAAAATAAAAAGTATAGTATATTGAGGAGCTTGTATGTCATACAGAGCCTTGATTATGTTTGTCCACTTTGCTGAGTTAAAAGCATTCTTCACATCCAGGGGGATTGTCAGTGACATCGTATAGTGCGTCAATGAAAAAATCTGCTCGATAGATAGATTTTCCAGGTCCAAGCCAGACTGATAAGGTCCAATCAGTTTGTTGACAGTCTATCACACACTACTTTCGATAGTGTGCTTAGAAGCCTGACAACAACATTTAGCGCACTATAACCGTAATTCCAGCTGCAATCCATTTCTTTATTGGACAAAGTGAAAAACAATACAATTTTACTCATCTCAGTTAAAAAATCTCTCAATTACTTAAGCCAAGTTTTCACATTTACCTTGCATTAAATGGGCCAATGCGGTTTTGAGGTCGYACATATTACATATTACATATATACGTAAATTATATACATATGTTTCTGTAGTCACATATGCATTTCAATCGATCTGTTGCCATTTAAAGCTATTGAATGTTCATTTACGGCGCTCGAAGGCGTAACTTTGCTGCTTGTAATGGAAGACATACAAGTCATTAAGCGCCCACAGATCCATTAGTCCATCAGTCCGTCTGGCTGTCTGTCTGACTTGTTAGCCCTCGAGCTGTTGTTGCCTCGTCGATTTGTCAAAGAACCTGAAGTTGTGCAATTTGTCCATCAAGTGAGACGTTAACACGAGCCCACTGGAGTTACTTGCTAATTGCTGCGGTTTGTCTTCAACGGTGTTGCCACTAGTGGCGCTTTGGACTGTAGTATTGAACTATATAGAGTATAAACTTATGTATACATATGTTTATAAATTTATATAAATAAATAAGGCAATGCAAAAAAGTTTCATTTATACTAAGTAAGTACTTCAAATCTATCCTTTTCTCCTTCCGCAGATTTGAGGGCGTTCAAGTGATCTCGCCGAATGAATTCGAAATTGTCTTGTATCTCAATCAAATGGGTGTTTTCAACTTCGTCGATGACGGCACCCTACCCGGCTGTGCGGTGCTCAAGCTGAGTGATGGTCGCAAGCGTTCCATGTCTCTGTGGGTGGAATTCATCACGGCGTCGGGTTATCTGTCTTCGCGCAAGATACGCTCGCGTTTTCAGACGCTGGTCGCGCAAGCGTGTGACAAGAGTATTTATCGTGATATGGTCAAGGTGATCGGCGATACAACCGAAGTTAAGCTGCGCATTCGTGAGCGTTTTGTCGTGCAAATAACGCCGGCTTTCAAATGTTCCGGCATATGGCCGCGTTCGGCGGCTCATTGGCCGCTGCCACATATACCCTGGCCACATCCGAATATAGTGGCCGAAGTGAAGACGGAAGGCTTCGACTTGTTGTCGAAGGAATCAATTGTCATGCAGAATAAGAACAATAATGCCGCGATGGAGGGCGATGCGTGGGTGCTGAGCTTCTTCGAAGCGGAAAATCGTCTACTACAGGGTAAGTTTTTGGGTATACTTAATGGAGATGCGATTTAACTCTACATATAGTTTAATTGTGTGGAATGAAAATAAGTATTATTATGAATATATAAGCGAAATTCGCCTAAATTCGATATACATATGACTTAATTTCCGAAGTCCCATAGAACTTACTCTTCCAAATTAAAAAAAAAAGTATATGGTTCTTAACTTTACGAATTCCATCTGGCATATGGTTCTTAACTTTACTAATTCCATATTTTTACCAATTAAAAAACGTCAGACCCACTTAACCGCGTCTACGAGATCTCACTTAGTTTCTCATTCACTTAGTTCGATTTTTCTCTCTATTTTCTCCAGTGGCTGCGATAATTTATTGATTTCGAGTAATTAAGACATTTTAGTTACTTATATATCGCATTTTCTGAATTTTCGAAAAATATCGTTATTTGACTTTTAGTCGCTAACTCGAATTTGTTGATATTTGTAGTGTTTAGGATGGAATAATACCGACAAACAATCAGTAAATCATAGTAAAAATATCGACTCATTCGTTTTAAGCTATAATATTCCTTTATTTATGGAGATAACCCCCCTTTAAAATTCGTTTGGTCTAAAAATTATTAAAATATAATTTAATTTCAAATTATTCATATTTTTTACCTTTATCCTGCCTGATCAAATTTGACCCGGACTGACAAACATTTCATTTTTATGCAAATGTTGTTGTAGCCACATAAAATATTCATGAAATAATTTTAGGGATGCTGTCGGGTATGATCAAATTTGACCCGGACTGACAAAAATTTTAAGTATTTTAATACAAATGGTGTTGTAGCGACATAAAATATTCCTGTAATAATTTTTGGGATGATGTCGGGTTGATTGTTCTTGGCAGCATAAAAATCTGGGTCCGTTTCGGTGACATACGGTAGACCCGACTGTAATGAAACGGAAATATTTAATATCTTTAAAATAAACTCTCCTTTAACGTTCATACAAATTTACTATTCTTCTTAACTACTATATCATACAAAAACAGTAAAGAACTTGCTTCGAATTCAGTGAAAATTATAATATTTATCTCTCTCCCTCTCTCTCGTTTACGAAATTTTTCGCCCCGCTAACACAGGTGGCTGCCGTCGTCGCTGTTTAAGCATACTCAAGACATTGCGTGATCGTCACCTCGATCTACCCGGCAATCCGATCACCGCTTACCATCTGAAGAATCTACTGCTCTACGAATGTGAGAAACATCCGCGTGACTTCGAATGGGACGAGCCGTGCATCGCCGATCGCATCAACGGTATCTTTCTGCAGCTGATCTCATGTCTACAATATCGCCGATGTCCACACTATTTCCTACCGACACTCGACATGTTCAAAGGCAAATCGCCCAGCTCGCTGGAGCAGGCGGCCAAGCAGGTTTGGTGTTTGACGCGCGAAATGCTGACCAATGCGAATGCATTCGAGAAACTCTAAAGCCAACGCGACGCGTCTATTTATTTATATATATAAAAAAAAAAACAAATAATCAATAAATAAAATGTTATAGATAGTGCAACAACAACAACTACAACACATTAGCAGTAAGAATAGCACTTAAAGGGCGAAAACGAAGGCTGCGGTGACGGCGAGGAAATATTGCTGCTGAGCGCTGAGCCAACTCAGCATTCATGTCTAGTTGCAACTTTGGATGTACTTACATATGTATATGAGTGTGTGTGGATGTACACATGTATGTATGTGAATGAGTATATTTTCGCGATTGCAATGCGCTGATAACACTGACAGCATTGGTGTCAATTGGCTGCTGTGTGAGTGCCGCTCCAACGACGAGGGTGCTGAGGATGTGGCGGCATGTCTATGAGTATTCACAAATATACATGCATATATCTATACACATACATGCATAGGTATGCTTGCAATGCCTCACATGTATATGTTGCATGCATGTATTGTTTCGTGTGCATGCTGCATGCCACATCTTCCATGTGAAGTGCTAAAAAATCGCATTTGATAAAATCTGCAACAGAAAACTACTTCATTTTCAAATTGTATTCATGGCGATTTGGCAGGCCTTACGGCAATGAGCCTCCAGCAGCCGGCACCAAGTTAGATTCGCAGCGATAGGAACGCGTGTACACGCCTGTAGTTATGTCTGTCTGTTCACAAGCATGCATATGTTGATGTGCCGCCGGAGATAACGTCATCTATGAGATTATCCTTGCGTTAAATATCCTTTTTTATGTCTGTTGTTTGGCACTCGTCTTTCAGGCGTTTCGTGTAAAGCGTGTAAAAGGTGCAGTTAAATATTTCGTAGCTTATATACATCTACATTTATATATTTACATACATGTATGTATATATAATGATCACATATAAGTAACTAATATGTAAGCCCTTCGCCAATTAATTACACAATCAGCTGTCGCACATGTAACTGTGCATATGAACAATTTTACATAATAATTACTATTTAACTACTTATACACATGCATAATACTATACTATATAATGGCTGTAAAGCTGTTATTTACCTTATTAAGCTTCCATTTTCAAATGCTTTGTGAATTAAAAAGCTCTCAAAGTTTTTGAAAATTATAAATATTTGTAAAAAAAATAATTAATTTAAATAATTAATAAAAAAATTAATTAATGTAATAACTAAATAAAAAATAATTAATTAAAAAAATTTATTAATTTAAATAATTAATAATTTAAAGAATTAATGCTTTAAGCATACAATATTATTACTCTAATAATGAAATATTTTTCGAATGCGTTAGTTTGTAACAAACATTTTTTATAAGTGTTACACAGTACATAGTATAGCATATATGTACTAACACATAAAAAATGTAATTAACTATTGTATTTATATTTCAACAAATTTGTTATGGACAACTTACATAGTGTTATAAAGAATGTATAAAATTTTACCACTTCCTTAAATAAATGCAAAACAACTTTTTAATGTTTAACTCCGAAAAATAAAAAGGAATTTTTTATATATTTATGAAATGGTGGCAACTCTCGATAAAAAACATATTTTTTAGTTAGGAGCTTGTGACTTTTGCACAGCATTAATTTTCACACATTTTCTAATCGTTCAAAATCATTGAATTATTTCGTTAGCAATTTTTAAAATAATCTTTAAGTTTCTAGAGGTGGCTAAAACCAGGACATTTATTCATCTCCACGATTGCACTGACCCTTGTATTCATCTGATAAAAAAAAAAAAAGAAAAGGCATGAAAGAAATTCTTGAGTACTACATATGTTATTTTGGTATGAAGCAACAAACCTGGAGAAAATGTTCACAAACTGATGGCTGCCCAAAAACAATGGTACTTTTTCAATTTTTTTTTGTTTTTTTTTTTTTTTTTTTTAAATTAATAGAATGAATTCGAATTTTAAGTTTTTAATTTGGGGAGATATTCCTGAGTTGACAAATTTGACAAATTCATTCGAAACAAAATAAAAAAATTTAATTTTTTGATCTCCGGCATACCTTGGACTCAATAGCTGATTAGCGGAAGATCTCGATGTAAATTAGATCTTCTTTGGAAGTTTATTTTTTAATAGTAGTTCATCTCGAGGTTTACCGTCGTAGGGCTATAACTCATTCTTACTCTTGCGTCCTCGTATGTACCTGGAAAATCCGATTCCTAAATTGGAAAAGTCTCAATGTACAGCTGGTTGATGTCCTCATAACAGTAAAAGCTGTTATCACCTCCATCCAAGTAATGCGATAGATGGAACAACAACTCAGGTGAATAGGCCCTTGTGGCACTTACTACAGCGGTCATTTAAAGGCGGAATTCGGTATGGGACTCGTGGTCGGAGAAAGGCTCCGTCGTCGAGTTCTGACATTCACTCTGGTGGATGAGCGTCTAGTCACAATCAGATTATGATATGGTCAAAAATATGTTTTATGAGCGGCTAGAGCGCGTTTATTGCGATTGCTCACTGGGCAAAGAAGGTTCAACAGTATAGGGCTGATCGACTTCGTAGCGGCCTGAGATATGATTGCCTGTAATACTAGATTTCAGCACAAGAAATTCATCAAGCTACTAGTCTGTCTTCGGATCGAAAAGTTCGAAGCCCGTTCGAACATGTAGTGGCAGAGGGACGACATATCTGAAATGTCTTTGTCGTGCGTACGCTCCGAGTACCGAAAATCGACCCTGACCACTGCGTGTTGTAGTGAAGATACGCGCCCGCCTTTGAACAGCAAAGTACGCTTGTCAACCAACAGAGGGAAGACGGCGAGAAGCTCCTATCAACACCGACAGCGAAATTGTTTTCTACTCGACTTGCACTCCTGCTCTTTGAGAGTGCTCATCAGAAGCTCGGTATAAGTATTTCGTGCTCGTGCCGCAGTGGAGAGAAAGCGATCGACCACAACACGAGCGGCGTGAAATATGTATATACAGAGAGTTGATGAGCGAAGCGCAGAGGGAGTATGAAGAGAGAAGCTGACAAACAGAAGTAATGCTTGAAAATTCTGCGAAAAGATGCTGAGGTTAACGGAAAGTTTCAAGACCGAAGTATACTTTTGTCGGATCCGTCCTGCTATATGGTGCAGAGGCATGGACGATGACAATATCTGATGAGTTGGCGATCAGAGCTTTCGAGAAAAAGGCATTGCGGGAGATTTGGGGTTCTTTGTGTATTGGTAATGGCGAATATCGCATTCAATGAAACGATGAGCTGTATAAGATATACGACGGACATTGACAACAGTTTTTGCGAATTAAGAGACAGTGACTGCGCTAGATAGGTCATGTTGTCCGGATGGAAGAGAACACTACAGCTATGAAAGTTTTCGTTTCAGTATCCACCGGTGGAAGCAGAAAGAGGAAGAGGAAAACCTCCACTTCGTTGGAGGGATCAGATGGAGAACGACCTGGCTGAACTTGGTATTTCGAATTGGTGCCAAATTTTTTAATATCTAAGAGCTTCTCATATTCGCTTGTTAATAATTAAAAGTCGTAGAATAAAGACAACAATTCATAAAAAATATTCCATTTCCTGATTTATAGTTGAAGGCAAGAAAAACGAAAAACCGGCAAATAATCATGAGAATGGCAAAATGAAATCCATCTGTTTATAAAAGTGATCATAAACAATGAGACAATGGAAGGGGAAGTGCAGTGGCAAGGCAGTTAAGTAAGTAAGTAAACACCGGTAAAAATGTACTCATGTGTGTATGTATGTGTATGTGTGATTGTGGCGAGCACTTTCCTATAGCGAAGCGTGTAGGTGAGCAAGAATAACAAATTATAGCCAAGCACGAACATTTGGAAAGCAGAAAAGGCGCAAAGAAGATAAGAAAAATGATGCGACTGTGCAAATCAATGAGGAGTGGGGTTTAAGACACACTTACCTACACGTCCACACACACAAACACACGTGCGGAAAGTATCGCATTTCAAGCGCTAACCAAGCAACAAGAACAAAAACAACAAATAGCCGCACAGCCGCACTGTGGAAGGAAGCGTGGAGAATGGCAGCGAGGCTTACAAAGGCGGATTCCAACTCACGCAGCTGATTAAGAAAGCATAGTTGCGGTCACAAAGCACAAAACCACACCAGCAAGCAGCCGAGTGCTTACTCCCTCGCAGCAGCGCGCGTGCAAACGACGGCAAGTGCGGCAGTTCACAGCCAACCGAGGGCAGCAGAGCATATGGGTCTGCGAAAGGCCAGGTGATGCTGCAGATGCTTTTGCCTAAACGCCATTATTTGCTTTTATTTGGCTTACCAGGGCAATAACAATTCGAGGGTGTGCGCTGTCGGGCAACTGGTAGCTATGGAGGTGGGTTTCGGCTAAGTGCACGTGACCAACCAAATGACTGGTGCCGTTACAGCGCTGATAGGGCACGTTTTGTGTATTTAAAATATGCTCTGACAAATTATGCGTCCGAAAAGCTGCCGTTGCCACTTGAGGCACGCACATGCGAGCCTTGCAAGCAGAGTTTTCAATTATTTGTCTCTAGAAGGCGGCGTAGATCCATATAACACATACATAAAACAAAAAAAAAAAAAATGTTTTCATTCAAACAGTTCCAGCAATTGCCCGGAGCACTTTCCAGCACGTGCTTTGTCGCCGCTCATGCCGCTTAGCGCTCTCCAGCCACGAACTTTAGCGTTTCTCTTAATTCTGTCATCTTTTGGCATTTCGTTGACATTTGTTGTTTGTGGGTCCTTTGTGCGCTGCCAAAATGCCAAAATACCAGTGTGGCTGTGGCGACAATTCCGCACAATGCCACAGCTTCCTGCTGTTGACATTTATGCACATCAGCGCCTCCGTTTCCGGTGTGCTCCTCGGGCGTTCCATTTTCAACACATTCGAGTCCCTGTTGCACGCACTCAACAGCAGTCGGTCTTTTGTTTTAAGCGCTCTGTGTGCAATAATCTGTCAGTTGGTATGTCACCATATAATTTCGTTCTTTTTGGCTCTTTTGCTTTAATTGTTTTCTAATGACATTTAAATTAGGCATATGATTCGTTCTCTTTGTTCCTCGGCTTTTGGAACTCTTTCGCACTGTCGCGTAAACCATTGTGGTTGACAAATTTTATATTGTAAAGTAGAGTTGCTTTGTCTTTTGGTGGATTAATTTCAAAAGCTGCGCAGCAAATGCCGTGGGGTATGGGTTTTCTGCGGTTTAAGAGTTGACAGTTCAAGAAATGCTTATAATTGTATTGGTGTTAGTATACAGCAAAGATATTTCTTTTATTTATTTCCTTAAAATTAAATCTCGCTTTACGTTTTGTAAAGCTTTTGTTGACTTTTTACATTTTATGAATACTTAAGGGGTTACTTGGGTTTCGTCGGGTAAAACTGAGCATTTTTTCAAAACTTTTTTTCTCCTATAAAAATTTAAATATTTTCTTAGAATAATAAAATTAACAATAAAAATATTGTTACAAATATATACTATTAATAAAGCAATTCTGAAGTTTTTGGAAAAAACTATTTTAATTTCGGCCAATGCGATGCCATTTCCGGTGACCCCTCGGAAAAACGATGCGCCCGCTTTGGCAGGATAACTTGTTACGTGAAAAAATACGTGGTTTAATTAAAATCTTAACTTATAACTTTAGCAAATTAAAAAAAAAATAACTGGAAATTTGATTTTTGTCAGACTTTTTTACAAAAAAAAAAAAATTTTTTTCGCAAAAATTTTTCGACATTTTTTTTTTTTCAAATAGTTGTAATAGAAAAAATCTTTCGTCCAAGTCCTTAAGAATTGATTTCAAAGACCTGTGTGAAATTTCATGAAGAAACGGTACAGTAAGATTCGAAAAATCAACTGACTTCAAAAACACAGTTTCGAGTAAAACGCATTAAAAGACAGCGCACAAGTTCTCAAGGCTGTATCTCCGAAACTATTACTCGGACCAACTTGAAAATTTAGAACAATATTCTAAAGGGGTTGTAGAATTAACTTAAGTATTTTGTATTTTTATTTTATTATTTAAATTTAAATAAGGCTGGATACAAAATGAAGCTCGATATATGGACGTCACATAAATTAACGCAAGAAACCCATGGATCTTTGGAAAACAAGTCACTGGTGACAACTTTAAGCGGAAACGGTCTTGATCAACACAACGCAAACGGTGGCCAAACCAGAATTCACTTTCAGGAAGGTTTCGTTTTGAGTTCAGTGTCATTTGCTCGACTATTAGCAACTATGAGCTGGCAAACCACTTAATGTAGGCATGTACTGTCAAGAATTGGAGTTTCAGGAGTTTGGTTAGGAGGTTCTTATCCATTCATTTAACAGTCCAGACTTGACTTACTACCTAAGCTTGTGTATGGTTAATGATTTTGCTGGGAAAAGTTCAGCTCAAGGAAAGCTTATGAAAAACGATTGTGTCAGGTTTTTTTTCTATCAATAAAGAGGCGAAGTGCTATGAGAGTGGCATTATGGTATTAACTTGAAAATAGAGACGATTTTGAACAGCTTTTAGATTTTCTTGATTTCGAATTTTAACGTTGGTGGAGCAGCGCTGGCGAAGAAACGCCCCCCACCAACCTTCGAAAAGCAGTCCACTGCCCCTCTCTCTCTACATTCGCTAGAGTTCGGTCTGGCGACTCCATGACCCAAGTGATCCGGTATAAAGTCAAAGTGTGTGTGGATTTCCCAGTGTGCAGACACGTGTTCATTGAGGAACTAAGTTTCTCTGAATCTGTTAGGAACTTTCTCAGCCATATACCTTAGGTTATGTGGGTAAGAGGTATAGTATTGACTCGATTTGATTTAATACAAAGTTTCATGTAAGTAAATGTAAATAAATATAAACAACTAGAGACGCACTCAACTATCACAACTTATTAAATTTTATCTAAATTTCATAAAACATTTAGGCAACGAGCTGCTGCGGTGGCGCCACGCTTTGCGTTGCATGCTTATCAAAATGAGAAGACTTAGGCAAATTAACATATAAATCTGTATCAATATACATATGTATGTATGTAAGTGGGTTGATAAGCTTTTATAGTTTGTTTATTTGTACTGTTATCGTTACTGACGACCAAAAACAAGCGCTTCAAATTAAACGCTAGTTCAAAATGCTAATTCAAGCCATTATAAACTAGAAAAAAATATAAAATATAATAAAAACGAAAAAAAAAAAAAAACTTTCTCACACCGTGCTCTTTAACAAGCAATCTTTCGGTTGGATCATTTTCGAATTCATTCACCGGCAAGCGGAGCCCTGTCCTCCACACTTATACCGAACTGCGAACAAAAAATGTCAAATGGTCTCAATTTCCATTGAAAAATGTTAATTTCTTCGCTCAATTGCTTTTGTCTTGTTTCTTTTGTTTTTGTGTTTTTTTTTCTACCCTTCAATGTTATAAGCTAATTTTCAATTTTGACCACAGTTGCACCAAATCGAAGTTCTCGTGAAACTCCGCACATACACAGATGCATACTTACATATATGTGTGTAGGTACATATGTATGTATGTTTGTATGTGACTTGTAGACTGCCAAAGCCAATACAAACATTTGTTGACTCTTGTAGGCCCTCTTGATTGTTGTTGTTGCTTTTATTATTGCTGTTGGTTTTATTGCTTATCTGTGCGTCAGTATCTTTTACATAATTGATATTATCGGTATGATTTCGCTGGTGTCGTTGCTGTTGTTTTTGTTGTTATTGTTGTTGTTGCTGTTTATGCGCTGCTGCTGTTGTTTTATAGCCGCAACATGCGACATTCCAATGGACCAACCAAATCACATCGCTAACTCGCTGCAGTACGGTCATTGGAGCTGCACACACACACACACATACATACATACATACATACATATGTATGTATAGGAGCACAACACTTGGGTATGTGTGTGCGTAAAGGCAGTTAGACCATATGGTCAACCAGAAATGTCGCGTTGAACGCAGGTTTCATGCGTCCGCCTTTCTCCGCAAGCGTTTCTGTGTGTCTGTGTGTGTGTGTGTCAGGGCTATAAATATTTGTAGTGCTACGCTCAGCATTTAATGATCATGTTGACAATTCTTTCTGTTACGCTTGCATTTACCTTTTACGCTTTTTTCGATTCCTTTCCCTTTCCCTTTGTTTTTGTTGTTGTTGTAAAATATTTGGTGCTTCCTGGAAATGTTTGCGTACAACCAAACCCTTTTTATGCTTTTTTTTCCACACAAATGTTGCTTTGGTCGTTTATCTTGCATGCTTTTGTTGTTGTGGTTAGTGCGCTGCATAAGTTTTGGTTGACAGTTTCGATGGAAATCCATTAATAAATGCAGCAATGTCCATCTAATCAAATATTTTATAAATGTAAATATATACTTGTACATGAAAATATATATTATTTCTATATGCAATATATACCCGCCATTTGTATAGTATGTATGTACTTATGTATATTGCATATAAATATACATTCCATTACCGAGTACATAAAATAAAATTATTCAGTCATTCGAACGATGATCATTTCCTCATTCGATGAAACCGATGTCCTTGAAAATTCTTAAAAGAGAGGAGCATGTGTTGAGCGGTACTTATATATGTATGTACTTATGTTGGGAAGGAAAGTAAGTATATTTTTCTAGTTTCATTCACGATTAAATCAAATCGTCAATGGTATTTGACTACTTAAACATAAAACTTCAGTAATACCATCATCCATTTAAAAGCTCATCCTTTGCAAAATGATTCACCATATGTTGAAGGATGTGGTTGTTTCGACTAAAACTAGATTTACTTACAGAGTTATAGCTCATTATGAGGAAATTATCCTTTCTTGTCACTCATGGCGTTCACACGGGCGACAAGAGTGCGATAACTTGGAGCAGATAATATTCTGCCTTACGTTCCATACAACATTTTTGTTTGGTTAATTTTTATATTTAATTACGCTTCGTCTTTTCTTGTCGTCGTCTGACCCACAAAGCATCGGTTTGGGAGACAAAAAAGTTCATGTGTGAACTGACACTTTTCTTTTTATTCCCTGAACAGGGTATATTAAGTTTGTCACGAAGTTTGTAACATTCAGAAGGAAGCGTCGGAGACCCTACAAAGTATATATAGTACATATATAAATGATCAGTATGTTGAACTGAGTGGATTTAGCCATGTCCTTCTGTATATATATATATCCGAAATAGCCCTCAGTTCTTAAGATATCGTTTTGAAATTTTGCATACGTCATTTTCTCTTTAAGCAGCTGCTCATTTGTCGAAACTCTCGATAGCGGACCATTATTACATATAGCTGCCGTACAAACTGAACGATCGGAATTAAGGGCTTGTATAGAAAACTTTCACATTTAACAAGATATATTCACGAAATTTGGTATAGATTATTTTCTAAGACAACAATGTAATCTCCGAAGAAATTGTTCAGATCGGCTCACAATAGCATATAGCTGCCATACAAACTGAACAAATAGTTACTAACAAAAATACACCAGTGAAGGGTATTTAGCTTCGGTGCAAACGAAGTTAACGTTTTTTCTTGTTTTTGCTTTTTTTTTTTGTTTTTTGGCCTGATATCCCGTTTAATTGTTCGCCTCGTCATATCGGCAATATTTTGTTTTAACAAGACGGCGTCACTTCCCAAACATCGAATCGCTAATGGGATTTATTGAGAATACACTTCGGTGAGCAGATAATTTCACGTTTTGGGCCGGACGATTGGCTACCAAGATCATGTCATATCACCGTTAGACTTTTTCCTGCGGGGATATATAAAGTCTAAAGCCTGTGCGGACAATCTCGCTTCGATTCAGGCCTTGGAGCAAAGTATCACTAGCGTCATTCTCCAGTTAGCAGTGGAAATGCTCCAACGAGTCATTGAACTCAACGGATGGACCATCTGAGACACCAACATTTGAAATTCGAATAATAATTCCCGATTAAATTTTAAGTTTCTGTGTTTTAAAGTAGAGAACCCTGAACTGATTGACCCTCTAAAGGACAATTTTACCAAAAATTTTTTAACAAGATATTTTTTCATCTTTTAGCAATATTAAGCAATCAGCTATTAAAGTCAGGAGTTGGAAAAAAATGAGCAATAGGTCTGATATGACCCTAGCAACTTTAGGCTGTTTGGTAGACCCTTCATTTAAGAGATAGCATCCAGATGCACAGCAAAAGTGGGAGGAAAAGCTCCGCCAAACATATGTGTAATCAAGGAGGTAAATGTCAATTACATATGTATTTCTGAGTATTTTATTTCGTGTAAAACTGCTTACGCGTTAGACACACCTGGCCAATATAAAACACGTACACAGACATATACACAGATATATAAACGAGTACACATACATATAGATGAATGTTTAACAACTCGACCAGTTGGCATATCTAAATCACTGACAACACTTTGAGGCACTAAGGGACGTCACAAAACGCCATTTGTTAGCTGTATTTCTTCCCAGGCCCCGAAAAGTTACGCACAAGCACCCACACACACACACACAAACATACATAATATAATGTAATATGGCTGGGCATAATTGCGTCCAAAACATAAAAAGCATCTTGAGTTTCTGCTTTCAAGTAGCAAAATGCTGAAAACAAATTGGCTGTCATATTTTCAACACTTAACATATTCACCCCGCAGCACCCACACTCTGGCATAAATCATCCGAAAACATAGCTTTTATGTACCCCTTTTACTTAATAGGCTTGTCATGGTATTTATCGGGGGCATGCATACAATATACATATATATAAATGAGTGTGTGTGTGTACATGTAAGCGACGTCATGTACCGACAGGCGTCTCGCATCCATCAGAAAAGCGCACAACCGAAAAACCCAATAACAACCACAGAGACGCATTTTAGGGAGCTGCAATCGAAATTATGCAGTGAAAAAAGTAGGGAAAGGTGAAGAAGAACAACAGGCGGAACACTTTCATTTGTTGTAACACACCTATGCGGTGGGCATATACATACATACAGACATACTTCCAAAAATATATATTAGTAGGGTATGTATGTATGTCTGTATGTACATTCAGATATCACTCCGAAACTGCCATAAACTTCAAATGCTGGCTCCTCAAGCAGCTTGATTCAAGACAATCGATGGCTGCAGTCTGCTGTCGGTCACCCCTTTCTGCAGAGAACTTTTCCACTCCACAGTTGCAGTAACATGTATATGTGTGTATATTCGCCGCTTTTAATTAGTCTATGAGGCGTCACTTCCCAATTTTTCAACAAATGATGCTCCCACTTCCCGATTTTTGCTCCTAAATATGTCTATTTAAAGGCAGTTCTATGTGTTTGTGCGTACGTACATATGTATGCATATATGTAGGTATATCTGTGGCGGCATTATTCAAGTCGAGTCGAGTCACACACACGTCAAGCAATTAAAATGCGTGTAAATCATTTTGATGAACGGCAAATAAAAATCAGAATATCATAATTTTCTCTCATCTTCCGACTGATAATTCGTCAATTTGACTATCCACTCAAATGTGTGTGTATTTATGCATGAATGAGTGTGTGTCTGTGATTTAATTAGTTCGTCGTTCGGCGCTTTGCGACTGCTTCGGCTGATTGATACTAAAATTAGTAGCGTAAGTAAGTATTTTATACAAAAAACATTTAAAGAACCCAGTAGGGAAAGGTTTGAAAAATTTTCCGGATACATATGTACATATGTATGTATGTACGAGGGCGGTCTGATAAGCTCTTCAACCTCCGTCACTCGTGTAATACATTTACTGGCTACTTACAAAATTTCAGACGAATCATATCCGAGGTATTGCTTTGACCTCATGTGAGAGTTTCATGGTCGTGGATCGCTGGCAACTTCTAAGCCGACGAGCCAGACAAAGGAGCTCCTGTGGCCCGTTCGACATCGGAATGGGATTGAGTTGGATCTCCTTTGGCGTATTGCGTTCTGGCACTGGATCATTAGAGCTTGCGAGTACTTAACAGGCGCTGGTCCACGGCTAGCTCATCTAACTACACAGAGATCTACTGAAATACTTTCCCCACGAAATTTTAATTTTGCCTTAATGTATAGGAGTTCGCACTGAATACTGTCCAATTGATATTCACGCGGTAAATCTTAAAGACGGACGCCAGTTGTCAAATTTGTATGGAGGATGATGGGTTCTTTCTCCTGAAATGTGCAGTCGTTGCAAAACTGCGGCTTAAACTTACCTTCGGCGAACTGCAAGTTATAGTCGAAACAGGTGTCAGGCGACTCAATGAATTTGTGTTAAAAATTCACACAAGTGAGGAAAGCTCTGTGAGCGCCATTCAAATGGGAGTGGTCAGAACTGATTTAAACAGCTCACCACTTCCGGTCGTAAACGAAGTATCCTCTGAGTAGCCAAAAAACATCCCTTTAAAAGCGAGCTAAAGTGAGAAAGCCACCACATAACATACACTACCATTGATAAGAAGAAAAAGGCTTCGGATAAGAGAACCTTTTGAATTAGATTATTTAGGAGTTTATACCTACCACAACGGACCGGCGCTCTAAGCTGTGCAAGTTACTTCTCTCTTACTATCGATTTCCTTACTTAACCTAATATTGATCGGTGATGCAATTCTTGTTTTTGTAAGATAATAAAATAAACCAAAGAACGCTTGGAACGCGATGAATATATCTTTCGATGGCGACCTTAAAAAATTGGGTTAACGAGTTTCAAGGGCACCGAAAAGGTTACTGCGAAGCATAACGTTGCAGAAGTCTACGATATCGACATCACTGGTATACTAGGCAGCTCAAAAGATCTTGTTAGTCAATCTGATATGAAATATTGGTTATAAGAATGCTGGGTTTGCTCGCTCCTGCAGTGTTTGATGCACTTTAACCACCATGCGATGACGACATTTCGTCGTTTCGTGACCATCTTGGAAATATGGATCCACTGGCACACACCAGAGGCGAAGTAACAGTCGAAAAAGCGGATTCACCCGACATGCATGTTCCTAAAACGCGAAGACAGTCATATCGTACGAAAAGGTTGTCAGGAACTCACAAAGTATGATCGATATCTACTACTAACAGAAGGTCACAACGGTAACTGGATCCGGTTTGGCAATAAAAATGATTGATTTTCTATAATGGCAACGTACCGACTAACACCTCCACAGTCTCCATGGCTAAACTGATTGAATCAGGCATTGAAGTACGGACTCCTAGATTTGATGGTATTTCCCGAAGTAAAGATGTACTAAGTAACTGTTTTTTGGAATCAGAAGAAGGTAGCATATCATACGGTATTCACCGATTTTTCCTAAATTCAAATCGATTTCTTTCTGTAAGCCTATCTTACGACTTTCTTGACGGTTATTGGCCAAAGCAAACTTTTCACAGAGTTTGAGCTCTCCATCTGTTTTTTCGAATCTTATATAACCATAGCTTCCAGAAAGCATTTTTATAAAATGCGTCATTGCTGATGACATAGGGCCACCACACCTTGAGGATAGACCTTACGCATATATTAACAAAGCGCTGAATCTTTACAACAATGTGGTTGGTTGCGAGCCAGGTTTCATCCGTAGAGCAGTACATGGACAATGTTGAATATAAATAGTCTGATCCTTGCTTGAAAGGAGGCTTCCGTCGAGTACCAGAATTAGTGTAGTTGTACATATGCGCCTATTCCTTCATTTATTCTTAAAGACTTCGACATAATATTCCTTTACCTCGAAGTAACAAATGGAGGTGCTCTGCTCACCAAATATAATTCTTCTAACATCAATAAATTATATTTCCACGCGGAAGACCTACAGCCCTGCCGACATTAAAAAACGTATAGAATTCCTAAGATACCTTCGGCATAGCTTTCCTGCCAGTCTTCCAAGCACAAATAGCGCTCTAACAAATCACATAATTATGATTGAGTACACCCCGTTCATTTGAATCGTAGCCCCCTGCTTATGTCGCCGTCACCGCCTGCTCACAAGACACCTCTCCACCAACAACGAAGAGGCAAGTCGTCAGCTGAGTCGACGCTCGTCTACCTTAGCAGCGCTTGTGTCTTCCGTTCGGTTGACATTTTGGCTGACGGGAACCAAAAATAAATCATCACAGCTGAAGTGCGTAATTGAAAGCAAATGCTCGGCTGGCAAACGCACGCATCCACACACACTCAACGCTGGCAGCTCGTGGCTGATTCCCCCGACACCGTCGTTGCCACAAAACGATAGTGCAACTAAATTTAAACGTCACGACGACAATCTGTTCTAAATTATCACGTGTAGGTGCAATTTCAACCGTGGCGAGGACTGCCGAGGGGACTAGAAAGGTGACTKCGGGCTTTGGCTCGGGCGCTCGGTTTGTTTGTTTATTTGGCGCTGTCGCTGCGGTGCCGCTCAATTCTCTTTGTCGCCGATGCGTGGAAAACTAATTTTCATTTTCATAATTTCTGGATTTATGTGCAACAGTGTGCCGTTTATTATGTACTTCTCCATATGTGTGAGTGTATGTTTTTTATAATTGCATCACGTGTTTTTGATAATGACACAGTAATTAAGAGAGGCGCGACAAAGTCGAAGGCGTCACCAAGACGACGCAGCGCACGCGTCTACCATTGTGGCGTCTACTTGAAGATCGATGCTTCAGGACATAGTTGCTTAGACTTGAGCTAGGGTTACGCAACTCTAAGCGAGACGCCAGTGTATCCGGGCTAATTAATAAGAAACTAACATAAGATTAGGTTAAGGGGTTCTTTTGGAGGAGAGCAAAATCTTTTAGTAAAAAAAAATCAAAAAATCAATAAAAAAATTATTAAAATTCCATTACCGGAAACAATAGTCGTTGTACTCCTAAAAGAAGAGAAACATTATAGAATATATAAATACAATAAAATTTTCCATTACGGACAGTTCTCAAAACCAAATTTCATGAACCCAACATTCTCATTATTATCTTCATATAAAAACAATTTCTATAACCAACACTTCTTCTTCTTCTTTACTGGCATAGACACCGCTTACGTGACTACGACGAAGCAGACGTTCCATTGCCCGACTATAAAGAAGTGCGAATAGCAATTACCCTTACCGGACACAATTTTGGTAATCATTCATTCAAACTATCTCTAAAAAACCGAAAAAAATTTCATTGTCCTTCTTGCCATTCTTTCACTGCTGGCCGTCGCTGCTGCGGTCAGAAAGTATGAAACTGGCGTTGATGGTTAGTTCCTCATCCACCAACTGCAGACTTTCGTCCATACGTAGAAATACTACGCTCCCATATCTCCTTCGAAGTTAAGTGAGCAGAGTAACGATAGCCAGAACAAAGCTGACGACTTATGAGTCCAACTATTTTGAAATGAAATCAATGTGTACGAGGATTGTAGTTTAATTAACCAGCTTCTCTGAGTCTTAGAGCAACTTTGGGGATCAAAAAACTTCTGCGTATATCCACCGATACCATATGCAGCGAGGCATTGAGTATAGCTGATGCAGTTTATGGTGCACTCCAAATTTAATTTGTTTGAAATATTTTCTGGCTCTGGAAGCCAAAAAGTTTCTTAATGCCGAATTGACAAATTTGTGATCGTTCAGCCCTTTCTAACGCAAAGCGGTAGTCGTTACTTGCTGGGAACGGTAGTCATAGTAACAAAGACATCTATGCGGGCTGTCTTCAAAATTTAGGACAATCGGTTTAACGTCGTTAAGATGCATCCATTAATTTTTTTATTCTTTAAAACTTCTATAAATGTCACTTGATCAGCTCGAAGTTGTAACACTGGGTTTTCGAGAGACTTTGCTAGGTACACACATCACATTTTAGTGTCCACTGGCGAACGGAGCATGTTTCTTTTTCATACAATTGTATGATCTGAGAATAAAATATTGAAACTTCTTGCCGTGGACGTTGTAATTGTAGGTGTTAAGGCACTACACTAACTAAACTAAATCACATATGTATGTATCTAGCGCCTGAAAGTGGTAAATAGAGGAAGGTCTGAAGACATCAGGTGTTCAAGTTGTTTGGTCACTTCCAACACTCTGTTTGGGATCCAAAATATATTTTATATTTCTTGTCCATCACATTTTCTGAACGCTGTGAGCACAGTTTTACAAATTGACTTAATTTTCTTAAATATTTACGTCTTTAACACAATTTAGTTTTTAACAATATTTCCATTTGATTAACAAATGAAATTCAGTTGTTGTTATCCTTTTGCCATTTTTAGTTTAACATTTGAAAGCCATGGTAAATAAATGAGTTTATGACAATAGCTCTCAAACTATAGCACTGTTCGTAAACTGCAAATACTCCACATCTAGGTGTCGCCACAGGCAGAGACCTTGCATGTCAGTGGATGTTAAGTCAGTACCATTCTCTAGTTAAGTATCAAGCAGCAAAAAAGGAAGCTACAATCACAACAGATACCCGAACGATTTTCTACTCGTCTTGCACTTCTGCTCTCTGAAAACTTAGCTGCAACGGAACCACTGGTATTCGGCAAATACAAAAGAAGGGCAAACGCGCAACGTTCCAATCGACCACAACAGTTGCGGAATGGGATAGCTGCCGAGATTTGACGAGCGAAGCGAAACGCATTTGCAGACAAAAGAAAGAGAGAGGTCGAAATGCGTGAGTATTAAGAGCTTGACAAGCTGGCCCACTTGGGTAATGCTCGAAAATTCTACGAAAAGGTGCGACGACTAACGGAAGGTGTCAAGACCGCACCGGAACATGCTCTTTTAGAACCCCCAGAAGTTTCCTAGGGACCGATCCAATCCACAGCCTCTTCAACATCGCGTATAAGGTTCTATCGAGCGTATCGTGGTACAGTCCTTGAATATCGAAAACTGACCATATTTTCACCATGTCCCAAATCTTGACCAACTAATTTCACCCCAATTCTCCACATGTTTATTAAAAAAGCCGCCATTTGTTTCTTAGTTCAAAATCTTCATTGTTTATTTGTTCAATTAATTAAAATTTCTAATTAATAAATAATGCTTAATTTTGAGTAACTGTAATTGTAATTGTGTAATGGTTATTGATTTCATCGCTTTTTGCTGTCATTACATTTTGTCGCTGYTGTTGTTGTTCTTGTTGTTATACAGTACTTATGCTTCTTCTTTGCGCAATGCGTCAGTTAAAACGTGCGCATGCGCTTGCTCGCATCCATAGTAATCACTACATGTAATCATTACTTTGTATATGTAAATACATATATGCATATACATAAGGGTATGTGTAGCACTTGCCCTTACATACATACTCTTCTATTTATTTATTCATATTGTATATATGTATATGTATGTATGTATATATATTCGTTCTTTTACGTATGTATGTTTTGTATAATTCGCAATATTAAACTTTTTTATTGTGTTTTTGTTGTTGTTGTTGTTGTTTTGGTATACATTTGTTTGCCGGTGTGGTCTTCATATACTCCGCCCATCATTTATACGCACACAGTGGCAAATACCGTTAAATATCTGTGCTACATATGAATAGAAGAGGTCTGCACATACATACACCAACTTTATATGCAAGTGTGTGTATATATGTATGTATATTTCTATTGCAATAATATTTATTTAATTTGAGTTTAAGTTATTGAAATCGAAAACTGTAATTAATTAGTTGCAGGAAAACGCGCGGAAACGCTTTCTGGAAATACTATTTGAAATATATGTACGTATGTATATGTATTGGTAATTGTTTGTGTGTATTCAAAATACAGTTTTTTAAATATATACTATATATATAATGTTTTTTCAAAACTAAAATTACTTTAGTTTTTAATTAATTTTTTAAATTTTTTGGTACTAATTTTTTAAACTAATTTTTAGTGTTCGAAAAGAAGCAACTCGTTTCTACGGAATTATGATTATTATTATTTTTTATTGTTATTGTTTCATAATATTGTTATTATTATAATTATTATTGTTGTAATTATAATTATTATTAGTTTTGCATATATATTTTAACAAGTCTTACTAGACAGTTGACAGAGCAAAGTAGTTAAGTGAGCGCCGTAGAAATGCGTAAGCAGTTGGAAATTGAAAGAGAGTGAGAGAGCGAGAGCCTAGGAAAAGCAAGAGGCCAAGTGCTTTCGTTCACAATTGCTAATTTATTTAAAAGTTACAAATTTGTTATTTTTATTAATTATGTTTGTTTTTGTTTCTTTAATAAAATCTACAATTGCGTTTTTGGCTTATTATTTATTTTCGAATATTTTTATATTTTCTCAGAGTAATGAATTTTTTGTGTGTTGCTGTAATGAAAGGTGCATCCCAAAAGTAGACTATGAAGTGAAGACATATCAGGCTGACATTATTTTGGACTATTTGTGATCGACAATTTCTAAAAATTTTCGAAGTTACTCACAAACTTTCACCGACTTTCATTAAGTGGAGCATAAAAGCAAAGAAAATTCAGACATTATAAAGTTCGAATTTTCAATGTTATTAATATGCGCGAATTTTCGAAATCATTAATAATATAGAATTTTCGAAGTTACTCACAAACCTTCGCCGACTTTCAATAAGTGGTGCAAAAAATCAATGAAAGCTCAATCATTAATAAGTTCGAATTTTCGAAGTTACTCACAAACTGTCGCCGACTTGCATTAAATTACGCAAAAAAGCAATGAACGCACAGAGTTTTCAATTTTATCTCATCAATACGTATGAAAGCTCTAAAAATTTCGAAGATTATACTAAAGTTATGCAATCTAGACGCTTCGAAAACCGCTCAAATATATTTTAAAATCAATTAATTTACAATTTTTAACAGCTTTAATCAATAATTATAGTTGAATATCGAAGATTATACGAAGGTTATGCCATATAAAAACTCTAAAAATTTCGAAAACCGCTCAGATATTTTTTAAAATCAATAAATTTACAATTTTTTACTATTCTAATAAATATTTACAGTTACATGAAACTCAAACATTTCTTACTTACAATTTTTCGTTTTCAAAGCTTTCACCACACCACACCAATAAACTGGAAATGGTTGGGAAAATACGAACATTTTAAAATTAATTAATGTCGTAAGTTATGTTCGAAAGTCCATGATGTCTGTGTAAAATGTTCTGAAGATGTACATCGAGCTTTCATTATGTTGCTAAGTTGAATGTTCAAAGCTCAGTACATAGTGTTTTCAAAAAGAGCCAAAGCTTTACTCAAAAATTATAAAATGTAGGAAAGAAGTTTAAAGGGAAAAAAACTCCTTAGAAATAGCTTTTACAAGCTTTGAAAATCTTTGTGTGAGTCCTTTTCTAAACGGAATTAAAAGCTCCTTCGAAATAGCTATTTCAAGCCGAGCTTTGAAAACTCTGTGTAAGTTCTTTTCTAAACAGAAATAAAAGCTCCTTAAAAATAGCTTTTAAAGCAGAGCTTTGAAAATTTTTAGTAATAGATTTTACAAACCGAGCTTTGAAAATCTGAAAATTTTATAGTATATCTTCACAATTCATACCATAAATTGGAACATCTTGCTGGAGCAGAGCTTGTTGAGTGCTTGAGAATGTTTAAGAAATCTAAGGGCACGAAGCTTTTTCGCCCACGAGATAGAGCCTTTGAATGTTGAAAAATATTTGAAAAAATGGATTTGTTTTCGATCCTCTTCTTAACAGTTTTTTCAATAATCATAGTCTGGCGTTAGCTAAAGTAAATGTTCAATATATAGCCTACGTTTAGGCGCACAAAAGCTTAAAACAGAAATTAACGTGTGCTGTAGAGCTTTGGTGTCACGTGTAAGCCAAAAGAAGCTTCATTTAGCGTTTTATTCTTTAGTAGTTTTGTATTTTTTTAAATATAGTTATTTATGAAAGTTGCTTTTGTTTAGTAAGTTCTAGTTAAAGTTTCGGTTAGTTGCAAAGGCGTATGGAAATGCTTTAATATAGAGTAATTAAATTTTTCTGGCTTTAAAAAGTGACTTTATTACGGTGTTTACTTAAATATTTTAGTTCGAGTTATGCTCAAATATATTAATTTTATTTTCTTTTACTAATTAATAAGCTTTTATGTGTGTGTGTGTGTGTGCCTTACTGTATTCGTTTGAAATAGGTTACAAATCATGTCTACAGATTCTTCAGCATTTGGTATTTCTTTGTATTTGGTTAATTAATTGAAAAAACGAGGGAGCATTACAAATGAGTCGCACGCCGGTCGCTCTCACAAAAGAGCGCGCATTTATTGACGCTCAGTTGATGTGCAATTTTCCGTTTTTGTTTTTACTTTTGCTTCTCCCAATGACAACAACTCATTTGCAATTAGAAATTCTTTTAGAAATCTTAAAATTACGCCTATTTGTTTTGCCGTTATTAGTTACTACTTTAAATGGCTGCGGTTCATGTTGGAAAACCCGTTATTTAATTATGGTTTTTTTTCTTTTTCTATTTTCTATTTATAACTTTATTTTTAATTCTATGCTGTGTATTGTTTTATTGTTATTGTTTATGTATTTGTATGCGGTTGTGTACTGTTGTTTGTGTGTTGTTGTTTTTGCTTTTTTATATAATTTTTACAATTGTGTATAAGCTGTTTAATAAATAATTATAATTAATTTTTATACATACATACATAATTAATACATTGTTCGTTTTTGTTGCTGTTTTTGGTTAGACTTTTGCGTTTGCTTTTTGTTTTTGTTTTTGGGAAAAAGTCGCACTTTTTACATTTGAAGTGTTTGAGTTTTTACTTTATTTTTGTCTTTATTTAAATAAAATATTTTTATATATTTTAATTAAAATTTATTATACATTTTAATTCGAAAGCTGTTCTTACTATTTCTTAATAATTTTTGTTTGTGTTTTGTCTTTCTTTGTTTTTATTTATTTTTCAAAAATATGGCGCAGTGTTCATTTTATGGTATAAATTTGTGAAGTTCATAGAATTGCTCGTAAAAAAATTAATAAAATTTTGAATATACTCAAAAAATTAGCAGTTTAATTAATAAAAACAAAATTTTCATTATAAA